>NW_009940015.1:0-20342 GCF_000696875.1 Nestor notabilis
GGCGGGGTCCAGGCGCAGCGAGAAGCGTCGTTATTTGTTTTTCTTCTATTTTTACATCCCTGGGTGCCTCGTAGGCGGGGTGAGGGCTGTGCTGGTGTAGTGCAGGACACCCTGGGAATGCTTGAAGGCTTTGCATGTTTTAGTAAGCCTTCTCGTTTGCAGAGCCAGGATGAGTCTGTTTGGATCAACGTCAGGGTTTGGTACCGGAGGCACGAGCATGTTCGGCGGTACAACTGCAGATAACCATAATCCAATGAAGGTATGTGTATTGCGCCCCGTGGGAGTTACTGTTCCTATAGAAACTACTAATCCCATAGAAGTAGTAGGGTTTCAGTGCACAGTTTTCAAATGTAGCTGATTTTCGTGGAATCCCAGACTGGTTTGGGTTGGAAGAGACCTTAAAGCTCATCCAGTTCCAACCCCCTGCCATGGGCAGGGACACCTTCCACTAGAGCAGGTTGCTCCAAGCCCCTGTGTCCAACCTGGCCTTGAACACTGCCAGGGATGGGGCAGCCACAGCTTCTCTGGGCACCCTGTGCCAGCGCCTCAGCACCCTCACAGGGTGTCATCTCAATCTGCCATCAGTCAGTTTAAAGCCATTTATTTCTTTTTTGTGCTTTGTCCTTTATAGGATATTGAAGTAACATCTCCACCTGATGACAGCATATCTTGTTTAGCATTTAGTCCACCAACATTGCCGGGTAATTTCCTCATTGCAGGATCATGGGCAAATGATGTAAGTACTCACAGACCTACAGATGAATAAAGTGGCAGCACTGGAGCCTAAAGTGCAAAATGCAATCGTAAAAACTTATGCCAAGGTACCTGAAAAATCTTTCTCACTGCAAAATTTGTGTCCGGTCCCAAGACACTAAGGTTGATGTAGCCAAACTGCTTCAACTGAGAGATTCTGTTGTGATCTTATAAGTCATTCCTCTGCCTGTGTGTTTTAAGCTTCACCTTGGAATATATAGTCAGTGTTTTCCCTGTTTGATTTTTATTAGTTTTATTTTTCTTTTTCCTACTTGTTTGGCTTTGCCCAGTGAAAGAACCATGAACACACTGGTAAATTACTCAGTTTGATAGTACAGCCTCAAAAAGATTAAGTTCCTACAACCTTATTCAATTTGATTGGATTGAAGAGTGAGATCCCAGCTGGGATAAACCGGGAGGTTAGACAAATGTGAGACATTTTTTAACTTGTGTCTGTTGGCCAGTAGCCTGCCTAGCTGAGGATTAAGGGTTCTCCAGGAGAGCACTGGGAGGTGTTCCGTGATCATAAGGTGCTTCTGAGGTGGGGTTGAGCTGTGGCTGTCCAGATACAAGGAACATAAGCAGAGAAAATAAGGTTTCACTAGTTCTGAGAAAAGCTTGGTGTTATATTTCTCGTTGGATAAACTAAGGCTGGGATCTTCAAGAAGAGAAGTCTTTTTAAGTCCTTAGTATTACTATGTTACATCTGCATATGCTTCTCCTGTTACAGGTTCGCTGCTGGGAAGTTCAAGATAATGGACAGACAATTCCAAAGGCTCAGCAGATGCACACAGGGCCTGTATTAGATGGCTGCTGGAGTGATGTATGTTCCTATTTAAAAATAAACAATTTTTACCAAAACCCTAAGTAAGATGGCATGTGGTTTCCAGACTGACATGAGTGCTACATAACTACTGCATAGATTTACATTACTGTAATATGTGCTAAGCATGTCCTAATCAAATAGACTCACATGGGTGTAAGAAGGATAAAAGTGAGTTGAAAAGTAAGAATGTATTTAAAGCTAGATAACAGCTAACACAATTTTCTCTTTTACAACATACAGTCATACATAAATGCTCATTTTTATGTTTCTTCTTTGTTTTGCAGTCCCTGTATATGTTACATTAATGTTATGATATTACTAGAAGAGAATAAGACTTGACAATTTTCTAGTAAATACTGTGTGATAGAGGTATTTAATCTCTTGGCCTTATTCTTGTTTTTTAGGATGGGAGTAAAGTATTTACTGCTTCCTGTGATAAAACTGCCAAAATGTGGGATCTCAACAGTAATCAAGCTATCCAGATTGCACAAGTAAGCAAGCCTCAAACTATTAGGTGTTGGTTGTTTTTTTTCCTTTTCTGTTTTTATTAGAAGCTACATTTTATTAGCAAATCAAGCTAATGTTTAGTGCTTCTAAAGTAGATACTGCTATATGAAGAAGAGGTTGTAGGGTGTGTTGTCTATTTTTGAGGTAATGATGAGCACATGAATAGGGAGACCTGCAATCAAGGTGATCTGAATAACTTGTGCAGCTGTAGCCTCTATTTTACTTGAAAGAGCTCTTTGAACTTCTGCATTGATCTCACGAAGTCACCCTTCTGCATTATGGGGGGGGGACGACACCATAAGAACTCATTCACTTTCACAAATACAGCTTTCTGCTGCAGCAGTAATGGGGATTATAATTTACATTCTCTATGTAGATGTTAATGTCTGTTCTTAGTTCTGGTGATTAAAATGAGTTACCAGTTGTATAATTTAAGAAAAGAGTCCTTTGAATGATTGCTTCTTGCATCTCATTTAAGGTGATGAAGTTCAGATTCTTAGCCTTGATTTTAAAATCAGGTAACATGCTGGTGTAATTAACAAGCCTTTATTCCTGTAGCTGTTGTCAGAAGCTGGGTTTCTTATTACTTTAGTACAGTTTGTTGTTTAATATAAAGTGTTAATTTTTAGCAAAATGGATTTTTAGCCCAAGGAAGTTGTGAATGCTCCATCCCTGGCAGTGTTCAAGGCCAGGTTGGATGGAATCTTGGGTGACATGGTTTAGTGCGAGGTGTCCTTGCCCATGGCAGGGGGGTTGGAACTACGTGATCTTAAGGTCCTTTTCAACCCTAACTATTCTATGAAAGTCCTGCTGTTCATACTTTCTGTTTCTGCTGTGACCATCTTTCTATGTAGGGTGACTTAATTGTAGTTCTTTGTGTCAGGAGCCACTTTTTTTTTTTTTTTTTAATGTGGGGGTCTTAGAGCACTAAAAAAACAAGTAAGGTCATGACCAACCCTAACTGCTGTGACTAAAATAATGAATCACTTTTCTTGAATGGGTAAAAGGTGTAAATATATGCAAAATCTGAGGAGCATAAACAGGAAATGTGGATTGTTACTTTATTAAGTGTATGTGTGTTTTCCCTTTTCTTCTTCAGCATGATGCTCCTGTGAAGACTATCCACTGGATTAAAGCACCAAATTATAGCTGTGTGATGACAGGAAGCTGGGATAAAACTTTGAAGGTATGATTTTTACCTGAACACAAAGTGTGCTAGTAACCTGTGTAGGAAAATATTTGTGAAGTGAAAGTGTTTTAATAAACACTAATAACCCAAACAGATTGTGTGAAATGATGCAATTTCATTAGAGTTGTAATATTCTAGCTATAGACAAGAATGAAACAGCTTGGTACTGTTTGTGTTCACTTTACTGAACTAATTTAAATGGTGTATCCTCAATTCCAGGCGTAAGTTTGTTCATTTTTCTGTTTCCATTAGTTCTGGGATACCCGTTCACCAACACCCATGATGACATTGCAGCTCCCTGAAAGATGTTATTGTGCAGATGTGGTAAGCCATGATACAGGGTAAACTAGTGTAAGGTAGATGACTGGGAGTGTGGACATACTGTTAGTCTTTGAGGCTTCTGTAGGTCAGTACTGCCTACCAGCTGTTAGTATTTGACCTCTGTAGGATTGTAGTGATAAACCAGAAACTGCTATTCTTGGTCAGGCTCTGGAAAAAAGGTATTTGCATCGTACAAAACATGCTTAGTATCCTTTTAGCATCACAAAACCAAGTCTGCACTAGCACTGACCTACCCCTGTTTCTGGCTGAGTTTGTATACCACTATTGTTATTCACATTGGAAGAGTCGGCTAATATTAGATTTTTGGTATGCTTAATTTCTCAATGGCAGGGAAAAAACAATGTTTTGTTTGAAGATATGTCTGCAGATTAACTTTGTCTTTCTCTTCTTCCCCTTTCCCTCCATCCCTTCTTCCCCAAAAATATTCTAATCCCTTTACCTTCTTCAGGGATTTCTGCAAAATAGTAAGTTGAATTCTCTGTGATGCTATTAATACAAGTGTCTTTCTTCCAACCTGTTCTACAATTTTATCCAGGTTCATCCTATGGCTGCTGTGGCCACTGCAGAAAGGGGTTTGATAGTTTATCAGTTAGAGAACCAACCTTCTGAATTTAGAAGAATAGAATCTCCTCTTAAACACCAGGTAAATGATAATATTTATTACGAGTGTATTTATACAGATTGTTGAAATTCTGGCCTTGCCATTTTTTGTAAAAATGAGTGATGTTTCAAAACCAGGTTACTTCAGCATGGCACATGCCCTGGTTTGCCATTGATCTGTGGCTGATCTTCATAAGGATTTAGAATTGTAAATACCATGGCCCATATTCTCACTAGAAATTGATCTGTCTTTTGACCTTATTTGTGTTTTTGCTTTACTTTGTATTGATACATGTGATGTTTCATGTCCCCATGGAAAACTGACAGCATTCAGAAAATATGGCCCTCAAGTCTCTGTTTAAAATCCTCTATCTTTCTCAAATTTAGCATCGCTGTGTTGCTATTTTTAAAGACAAAGTGAATAAACCTACTGGATTTGCCCTTGGAAGTATTGAAGGAAGAGTAGCTATTCATTATATCAACCCCCCAAATCCGTAAGTATCATTTAAAAAACATCCGTTCTTTATTGCTCAGTTTACAATGAGGATAAAAAAAGCTTTTTTTTTTTTTTAAATTGTTTTTTATTATTATTTCCTCCCCAGTGCAAAAGACAATTTCACTTTTAAATGTCATCGCTCCAATGGAACAAACACATCAGCACCTCAGGATATTTATGCTGTAAGTATTCAGCATGCACTCCTATATCATGTATACAGGGCAGTATACACTCTTAATGTAAAATTGGCTGTAAATTATTTATTTTCATTGATCTTTTACCTCGTCTAAAGTTATCTTAAATGTATGTTTAAAGACCAGTCATACTTTAAAAGGAAAGAAATTTATGCACTTAAAACAAGTACCCCATCAACCATTCATCAATTATCTTGTTGGACTTGACACTTGTTAACTTGAAACAGTACTTTATATATTTGTGTAAAGGGATTATGCATTGTATTTTTAAGTGCTACAAAAAAGATAATGCTTTTCTTGTTGCTTCAGTGTTTTTTTTTTTGTTTGCTTGCTTTACCAGAACATATTTGAAAATGTTAAAAAAAAATAACAACGAAACCTCTATTTGAAAAAAAATCTCTGTATTTACTCTTTTAGGATTCAGCACATATGTTGTGAGTGTTCCCATCACCTGGCCATAAGTGTGGTGGTTTACATCGTAATTTTCTGTTTCTGCAGGTAAACGGGATAGCATTTCACCCTGTCCATGGCACTCTTGCAACAGTAGGATCCGATGGTAGATTCAGCTTTTGGGATAAAGATGCACGAACAAAGCTAAAAACATCAGAACAGCTTGACCAGCCAATATCTGCTTGTTGTTTCAACCATAATGGCAATATATTTGCATATGCTTCCAGTTACGATTGGTCAAAGGTAAGAAAGGTTTAGATTCACATTCCATACTTGCAGTTGACAGCTAAGACTGTCCTTTTCACATGAGGCTTTCACTGTCCTTAATGAATAGTAACTGAGTCTTTCTAGTTTCACAAGCATGCAAGGAAATGTACAATCGTCATTTTAGACATCTGATGAAATTTAACACAGAAGTGCATTCCTTGGTTGATAGCTTCTGTCAGATGAGATTGCTGAACAGTTCTGTTTTGCAAATGTGGATGAGCAAAATGTAAATTACATGATGCAAAAGTTATTCTGGTTGCTCACATTCTGCAGTGGGGAGTGTCATGGGGCAGTGTGGCACCCAGCAGGTTCCCACAAATCTCTTTGAAATGCACATCTTTGCTTCATGTGCAGATTCTGTTTAACTTCAAAAAGAAGCTGTGACTGTGGTTATAAACACTTAAACCAGTTTTTGAATGGCATATGCTATATTTCCAGTACCACACGCTTGCTGGTGGCACTTACTTATGTATTTCTCCTCCAGACTTGTCTCAACAATAAATCACATAGATGTAGGAGAATCACACTAAACCATAATACATGGAAAATCAATACTTCTTAATAGTTTAAGTGGGGGTAGCAAGGTTGCAACGTAACTGATTTGAATTGAATGGCAACTTCCATTAAGAATGTTACTTTCCTCTTACAACCAGTGCTTTTAAATTTGAGGATAATATCCCTTATGTTTTTGACTGACATGAATGCAGAGATGAACTCTATTGCATGCCACATAGAGAGCAAACTTTTCATTTACTGCATTGTATCTGGTCTTCTGGATGCTGCCCAAAGTAACATAGCTTTGTTAGATGCTAGAGCAGGTGAATTCTGTTCTAAGTGCTTGGTGGAATGTACCAAGGCATCTCTCTGATCTGTAAACCAATATTAAGTAATAAAACTAGTAGGTACAAAGTACTAGATTTCCTTTCTAGAACCCTTTCTGTCAAGTAGAGTTGGTAATTTTCAAATTTAAATTTTCAAATTAAAGTGTTGGACTTTCATGGCTTTATTAGTGTTTGCTCCTCCTGATTTGGATACATGCGTATTGAGTTGGTAACGTGTATGCAAATAATGTCAACATTCAAAATAGTATATTTGCATCTACAGTTGGGGACCAGATGTTTTTGCAATTGCCTGTAGAACTTGGGCTTCACTTTGGAAAAAAGCATGACCTTAGTTCATTTAAAAGATAGAACATGTAAAGTGAAACTGGATGGCCATTAAAGTTTTAGTTGCTTCTCTGCTCAGAATGGTGTAAAAGAAATCATACTGAGCTCTTTTGCTGCAGCTATAAAGTAGAGCTTAGAGATACGTGGTTACTTCTTTATGAAAAGGTGGGGTTTTTTTAATACCTTAAAAATGGAGAAATATCCCTTAAATTTTACTTCATCTGTACAGTTCTTGTAATTACTTGTTATAGTAAGTTGTTTCTAATCCACCAACATTGTCCAACATCTAGTCTTAAAGACTTCAAGATTAAATCTGAATAAACCAAACTAATGGAATATTCCTATTTTTACATTTTAAGGTAATGCTGATATTTCTTCTTCGAAGAGAGTAAATACAGATTCTTTTTCTTTTTAGGGTCATGAATTTTATAATCCACAAAAGAAAAACTACATTTTTCTGCGAAATGCAGCAGAAGAGTTAAAGCCGAGGAATAAGAAGTAGTGAGTACGAGTCTGACTGGTGTTACTCTACTGTTACTCTGCCATTCCTGCCTCTACTCCACTGCTCTTCTGCCATTTGTGCCCTGTTGCACCACACTTCAGTCAATTTGGGATCGCTAACATTTAGCAGGAACTGTAAAAATTACATTAAGTGTGTTCTGACTTGCTGGAGAGCATTTTTCAGGTTGGATATTCCGATGTGTATAGAACCATCGTCTGTTCCGCAGCAATAATGAAATTGCAATGAAATCTAAATCTGGGTTAGATATTCCTGCTTATAAGTACAACCATTTGTATCTATGGATTTATTTTATTAGTACTACATCAAAATATGTTAATTATAATAGTTCTGCAGAAGTTGTATAAATACTGTACTTTTTTGTAAGTACTCAATCTGCAAATAATTCTTCTCAAAGGAGGCTTGTTATTATTCAGGGGTTCTTTCATTGCTTTCTGGTTTTTAAAATGGAAGTATTGTCTGCTGTGTGCTGGGAAGAAATGCCTCGCAAATTGTTTTCCCTCACTTTTTGGATGAATTAGGTGGGTATGTAAGTGGCCAACAACAGTGACAGAAACTCAAGACAGAAGATGGGCACAGTGCAAGTCTTACTTCAGTTTTTTTCTTGCACTCCAGCAGTGGACCTGACTTTTGAGCCAACAGTACTCACAGTAGTTCAAAGGAGAAATCGCCAGTTGTGCCAAGTGGTATATAATAGCTCAGTAATATGAGCAAACCATTAAAGGTTTTGTTTTGTTCATGACCAAACCAATGCGTGCAAAATACTTGTGGCCTAAACTGCTTTAAAACTGACACCTTTTAGACGTAAATGTTTTCATCCCTTAACAGGGGGTTCTGGACTGAATAAAAGTGCTCATTTTTGTGTTAAATAGAAAACAGTGCTGGTGAGTTTCATCCTGATCAAAAATGCTGTGAAACAAAATGAGTGGGTCTTTTTCTGACTTGAATCTACCACTGTTTACTTCTACTAGCCATTTGTATACATGCCAAAGTTTTCTTTTTAGAAATGAATGCTTGTTATTCTTGTTTTAACTATTGTTCGTTTGATATAATGACTAAATAAAACTGGGGGGAGTGCATGTATAGAAATACCTGTCATATTGTACAAATTCTCTGTAAAACTGTATGTTGTAACACTTCTGGTTATGGGTTCATGCTACATTTCAAATAAAGTTTTTACTAAATGTTTTTTTATTTGGAAGTTCTGTTACATTAACGCGGGTGAGGTGCTGTTCTTCACTTCTAAAAGCAGCTTCTTGTCTTTTCAGTGTAATTCAGACAGTTTTTCTGAAAGTACTTTTCCTCCCGCTGCTTGAGCTGGAAATCTAATGCATTTTCCAGTTGCTGTTTTATTATGAATGATTCCTGGTTTGGTGTCAAAGAATGAAGAAGGCTGGTATGAAAGGCCTTTTGTTTTATAAGAATGAATCAAGTTCCTTGCTATCTCAACAGCCAAACACTTAACAATTTGTCTTTAGAAGAAATGAATCATACTGTCTTCAAACTCCATAGCCATCTGGTCCTTTAACTTCAGACTCTTCTAAGTTCATCTGTTACTGCTGGATATGTATTTCTTTTTTGGTACAGTTGTATAGTTCAGGAGAGTCCACGAAATGCACTCTCCTGTTGCTTAGGGGTGCTGTTTTCTGGGTTTTATTTCTCAAGGTTTTTTTCCTGCTAATTCTATGCTTTATGTGGTTTTAGATTGCACATTCATGTGCTATTTGTTTTCTTTAAGATAGGAAAGAGTTCCCAATAGTTATGCAAATAGCTGGTCATTTGCTCAAACATTTCTTTTGGTTTTGTCCATCTTTTTTTGGTTGATAATTTAAAGGTTGTAATTGTTACGCAGTAACCTTTGCTTTTTAGCACATTTTTCCAGACTTCCCAGTCAAATGCCACCAAGCAATTGCAGGCTGTACATGAAGTGAAGATCATTGATGGCAAAAATTAAGATAATCGTAATCTCTTGTGTGCGGAACTCCCACTGGTGTAAACAGGGAAGGATGGGATGTAGCATCTGCTCCGTGTTTGTGGTTTTGATTATTTATTTTTTTTTTTAAAGTTTAAATACTTAACAGTGTGAATAAGTGATTAGAAAATAGATTTGCTCTAGTTCAGATGCTGGATCCAGTGGAGTTGCTCCTACTGTGAAGTAGATGCTAAGTTTGGCCAAGATTTATTTTCATGATGAAGCCAGCCCTGGTAAGTCTCTTGTTGAGCAATACGCTTCTGTATTAATGAGCTGAGTACTTATTCTCCTGTTGGAATCAATTTCTTTTTATCCATCAGTGATGTCTTAGAATTATTTAGTCATTGTGGTAATTATTCGGACTAATTTTAGAAGGGTGTATTTTCCGTTACATTGTGTCTGGCTGAGGTGGAGTTGATGTTTCCCATTGCAGCCCTCAGTGCTGCGCTGTGTATTGGTAAGGGGCAAGGTGTTGATAACACAGCAGTGGTTTGGCCACAGCTGAGCACTAATCCAACATTCCCCCTCACAAGCAGGCTGGGGGTGGACAGAGCCAGGACAGCTGACCCTAACCGACCAAAGGGATATTCCATACCATAGCACATCTGCTCAGCAGTAAAAGCTAAGAGGAAGGAGGAGTATTCATTATTTACGATGTTTGTGTTCTGGAGCAACTGCTACGTGTGCTGAAGCCGTGCTTCCCAGGAAGTGGCCACAGGTCGCCTGCTGATGGGAAGTAGAGAATAAAACCTTTCGTTTTCCTTTGCTTCCACATGTGACTTTTGCATTTGCTTTGTTAAACTGCCTTTGTCTTTAGCCATAATTCTGTTTTCCATCTTACTTTCTCCCCTCTTTGTCCTGCTGGGTGTGTGTGTGTGTGTGATAGAGTGGCTTGATGGGCACCTGGCATCCAACCACAGCACATGAGATCTATTCAATTGGGAGGACAGAGTCAAACTTTGTTTTGTTACCCAAGTTAAGAGAATGCATTGGTAACTTTTTCTCCCTGGACTTAATGCAAGGTTCTTGTGTAAAAGTACATGCAGCTGTATACCTTCAAACACAGTGAGAGCTTATTCACACACAAGTAAGTGTTAGCGCACGATCTGGAAATCTATTAACTTGCTATTCTATGGCAGTTACCTGTCCAAAAAAAAAAAAGAATGAGGAATGTAAGATTCTAACATGTACCCGAAGCTAACCATAGGAATGCTAGAGTTCTAGAACCACTTCATTAGTTTTTGGATCGTGCTGTCGTTTGTTGATTGCACAAAAATAATCTTTTGCATAAAGAACTCAGTTAAGCCCCCCAAATGGGGACATTCATAAACATTTTCAGCTCTCTTAACCTTTCTCTTGCTCTTCTCACCTGTCTTGCATAATGGTTTAATAAAGTGTATTTTGGAAAACTAAGCAATTGACAGAAAGTTTGTCTGCTAAAGCCTTCCACAAATGAAAGCCAGACATGTTTGCACAATGGCAGTCAGGCAGACAGAGTATCCTAATTTACCATCTGTCGGATGAAATGCAATAGCTGGCTGGGTGAGTACTCCAGCCTAGCTCCTCGGCTGGGAAAGCAGGTGAGTTTGAGTCTTTCTCCAGAGAAGAATAGATTTGAGATAGAGCTGGGGTTAAGGGTAATACATAAATACCCAATAAAACTATTGCTTAGGCCTGGTTCAATTTAATCGTGATTAAGTGCTGTTTGCAGATGAGGTGTTTGGGCAACTGTCCATAAAGAATTGTGTCAAGCCAGTATCAAAAGGTTCACACTGTCTGGCCTTTGAAATGACAGAAGCCACTTATTTCTCATTGCTTTTCTGCTGGTGCTGTTTGTAGAGATGCACCAGGGCAAAATGAAATGTGAAGGTTTATGCAATTATGTTTTACGGTTCCAGTCTTGTTAGCTAATGTCATCTGCTGCGTGGGGTAAGGCCAACTTCCTTCATAAGTTTTTGGTGGAGGAAAAGCTTTTCCTCTGGGCTGTTCTTACCAGCCAGGTGCAAATCACAGAATGGTTTGGTCTGGAAAGGACCTTAAGATCATCCAGTTCCAACCCCTTACATAGGCAGGGATGCCTTACACATGTCGCCCAAGGCTCTGTCCAACCTAGCCTTGAACACTGCCAGGGATGGAGTGTTTTCATCTATTGCTGCAACACAAACCAACGAATGAAACAAATTCAGAATAAAAACAATTCCCTAGTAAAATTTTCTACGCTCGCAGTTGGCAGTACGCACAAAATGCTCTCAATGTGCAATTTAAAGCTGTTGCTGTAAATCTCCTGTTATGCCAGGTGATGGCAGTGTTGATGGCTTCTTAACCAAAGCTTTCCCTCCAGATACCTGTGTGGTTGCCCGAGTTTTGGGGACCTCGGTAGCAGTAAACGTGTTGGTAGCGTATTTGGGGAACACACATTTAAGGAATTTAAGATCAGGCGCGAGTGAGGCTGAGTGAGTTAGTGTATGAACCAGACTACTGGCTATTAGAGTTCCTCTCTAAGACAAATCTTAGTAACGTTGACTAGTTTTCATACTGCTGTCATAGACTATAGGTTTAAAACTGATAAGCAGCTCTAAGTTTTTGTCTAAGTTGGATTTCTTTCAGGAAGAAAGAAAAAATCCAATAAAAATACTTCACTAAAAAAAATCCCAAACCAGGTAAGCTCATTGATAAGCTACTTAAAAACAAGGGTATTTTTTTCCCAAAGTTTGAAATGCAATTTTCATTTTCAAGGCTGGGAAATGCACAAGACACTGAAAGGAAAAAACAGTCTTGAATTATAAGATTTGAGTATGGTTTTAAGTTGCTTATTTACCCCAGGTAGTTATTTTGTCCTTGGGGCATATGTGACCAGTACCCCCTGCTCCTGACCCCAGGGATGTAGTTGGCGTGACTAACACTACTGTGTAAGGCAAGCAGCCACCCTCTGTGGCCGAGTGGGTCATGTATTCATTTCTTCACTGTCAGGCCCTGAAGGTCCTGTGAACCCCGTAGACAAACCAAACAGATTTCTTCCTCCCCTCCCTGCCAGCCTCAGGACTCCCAGGTGCCGGGGCGATTCCTCCCTTCCTCACTGGCCTTGAAGGTCCCAGGCACCCGGCCAGCCCGGTCGTGGGGGTCACCCATCACACAATAGGGAAGCGTAACAGCGCACACAGCACTGTCAACAGAATCAAGCACTTACAGGTCCTAAGTGGCATGTTGGACCCAAACTGCTGGTGGACAGTAAGACCATGACCCCCTGTGGCCAGGGGTGCTTCCATTACACCATCTGCTGCTTCCTCTGAGGATCAAGTGAGTGATTCGTATTCTTTTATATGATTTTTGAGTCTAGATTGTTATACTGATAGAGCAAACCATGTATTAAGATCTGACCTGGTCTGCAGAGGGTGCAGGTGATAAGAAATCATAAGTTGTTGTATTACAAATTCTCCATTATGCTACTTACATGTTGTACTATATTGGTTCTACTTGTAGAAATCCTGTGCCATTCTAATCATAAAGTCTGTGCTATATGAATCATAATATCCTGTTAATAAAAAAAGCTTTAATTGTAAATATGATATAATGCTGCCATCATTCTGTCAAGGATCCCTGAAAGAACTTGCATAGTTTAAACCAAAAAGCCCTAGTAATGTCTGCGTTGACACAATGTCATCTTTCACACCTCGGGCTGCGAGTTGGAGTTGGTAGAACTGTGTATTTCACCCTACAGCTCGTGTTCAAACAGCTGAAAGCCATCTATTCTTATTTCCAGGTAAACGTAGGTTTTTATACCAGCAGTGCAGAGACCGCTATACTGTGCTCAGCAACAGAACAGCCATTTGAAGCATGGAAACTGCTGCTGTTCTCCTCTTGCTGGGTCAGAATAAACCAAGCGACATCAGCTGGCTGGCTGCGATGCTTTCAGCAGGCAGACGCTAACCAGTACTTCCATGGTGTGGTATGTTCTGCGTACACGTGGATTCCCGTGTTCCCAGGAATCCGCAGCAGGAAACAAGCTCATGAGAATGCAGCTGCTGGAGTGGGGATATCACAGCTACAGGCTTTAGGAATTAAAAGAGGCAGTGGTACGGGGAGGTCCCTCCTGACACTGCAGTGCAGGCTGGCATAGCACAGGGTTGGAGTCAGGCATGCAGGTACCTCCTCCATCTCTCCAACGTAAATCAAGCCTCTGTTTATTTGTACTGTTTACCTGCTTCTGAAATGGGGGTAGTGCTACACGAGGAAAAAGGAATTGAAGCTGTTTAGGACTTGCTTGTAAGGTAACATGAGGCTCGGGCAGTATCACAAAGTGGGCCATGGGCTGCGGGAACACTTGCGTGCTGACGGAGCCATTCCAAATGTTTGTGTTGCATCAGTTCTGCAAGTACTTTTTGTTACGGTGCATAAAAGGTACAATATCTGTCAACATTAGCTTTGTAAAGAGAGACTGTTTACTTCTGTTGACTAATTATCCAGTGAATATATTCAGTTTGAAGAGACACTTCAATAATTTAGCAGGCATGTGCCAGGTAATACAGGAGCTTTTGTTTTACTAGCGGCATAGATCTTCAATCATGTGTAACTCAATCTCTGGCTTTATGTATTCAAGGAAGTGTTTCGTATAGCTGCTGTATCAAGTGCCACTGAAAAGCAGGCCTAGATAAAAGATTAAGGCAATGCTCTTAACTGTGAATAGGGAAAGTTTACCCTTTACTGTCCAGTATATCTGCTTTATACAAGTGAAGTATGTATATAATGAGATCCAATAGTGAATTTGTTGTAACAATAGGAAAATGATGTAAACTGCATGTTAAATACCTGAGTCAGTTAAGTCTCTCCTCCTTACTTCATGGTGTATTAACAAACAAACTTTGTATTTTGATATTCAATGCTTTCTGTCATTAAGATTTCTTAAATGCAGGTCATCAGTGCTGCATTCTTTGCTTTGCTGGACCAGATAAGGAGAACAACAAAGTTCAGTTCCTGGAAACCCCATGAAGCAAAACTCAAGTAAGGGATTTTCTTCAAACCCTCACAAGGTACTTAATCACACTTGTGCCATCTCCCAGAAGGGTGTAAGTTCGAACACCTTTTTCTGAGCCACTGTCAACCAGTTCAATCACCTTCTACTCCTAGCCTACAATACAACTAATCTACAACAACGGGAGATGTATTTCGTTTAGAATAGACCATGATTATTGTACTCAGTAAAGTGCAGAGATAATGCAGTAGCTCAAACTATACTTGCATGACTAAAACCAGTGTTAAAATACAATCGTTTTTTCTCTGGAAGGACAGCTGTCTGCCATGCTTCTGCTGTATCACAGGGTGGGATTTATATGGACTCAAAAGGACAGGTATCACTTACTAACAGGTAATTGCTTTCTGCAGATACCTGACTCTTTTCCTTGGAGATCTTCTTTTTCTGCATAGCATTCATTGATGGTCTGCAGCAGCAGGATTGCAGAGAGGAATTGGTTGTTTATGCATTAATGTTTAATTTGAGGAACAGTACCTATAGATTTGTAAAGAACAACTTTTACATTTGTCGTATGCTGTCAGACTTCAAACATTAGTAAGTAGCATTTCAGAAGCACGTTCACTGGACTGAAAAGGGTCTTCACAAAACCACAGAAAGATGGGAAATGTCTAGTAAGAAAGAACAGCTTAGCAAAACCTTTCGTTCAGCTGTGTGATGTAATTGAAGTCATCCTGTAATGCTGATCTATGTCTTTTAAAATGGCTTATGTCATCCAGTTCATCACCTGAGCACCTTCTTTGGTGGTCCTGCCAGCAGCAGTGGGGAAATGAAAGAAACTATTCTGAACGTGGCTTGGCCCAAGTTCCCAATAGTAACTTTCCCGTCACAGAGACGTCGTAGAACCTACTTGCTACTGTCTTGCTCTTACTAGATATCCTTCATGGATGTCCATTACTTCATGGGCAGTGCTGTCAAAGCTGCCCTTTCTGGTAAGGAAACAAGTTGTTTTTTCTCCTTGTAGGTTGATGACAATGTCCTTTGAGGTAGGACTGGCCTCGGCACCTCTGGGCTGGGAGAATGAAAAAAATACCCCAAGAAACAGAATGGATTTCCTGATTTAGTACCAATCCATATGCTTCATTTACAAGCTTGGCTTCAAAAATACGAATCAGCTGATCTATCAACCTCTTTGTCTTTCTGAGACTGCATGTAATACATCCCCTTTTTATTGCCTGTGCTCTTCTCTATGTGCTTTTCCACTAACTAAAAGCATGGTGTAGTAACTGGTCCGTGTGATTTAGCAGGAAACAGCCTGCCTTTGTTTCAGCCATTGTGTTCAGCTGATGTCATTGTCCTGCTGCAGTGCTGGGGACATCGTGTTGCTGGCAACTGCCTGTTGAACTAGTGATGCCCTTTCCTCAGCAGCAATGACTGCGACGCTCCAACTGACTGGATGTGGGTGTTGTGCTGTAAGGAACAGGACTAGCATCACCCAAGTAAGCTTTGACCCTTGCAGGCTGTGATTGTGCCCTTCTGTGGCCTTGAGGTAACTGAGATTTTTGTAAAAGCCACATTTTAGGCCTTTCATATAGAAGCTGCAATCATTCTGACTGGATCTCAGTCCAGGTAACTGTTTTTAAATACCTTTCCAGGCTCCATGGATACAGCTTTTGTATCCAGAGCTGATACATTGTTTTGATGTCTTGACAGTTTGATTGTATTAATTTCCTGTTCAGAGCCACTGCAACGAATCTGATGCCTTGTGTTTGAATGGAGTAGACATGGCAACCAGAATGCTCTAAGAGTTTCTAACTAAACCTTTAAAGAAGTTAATTACATAGCATGCTGACCATCTATTTTTTTTCGTGTATGGCATTCTGTACTTGGCCAGGTTCATTGCAGGCATTAAATACCTTCTAAAAGTATCAGAAATTGGAAGGGTAACATCAGAGTAGATGGCTTATTTATCTCATTGGATGTGACAAGGCAGAAGAGTCTATATTAGTAAGGTCTAAAATACAGCAGGCTGGAGAAGAGGAAAGCACCAGGTTAAGAAGGCAATCCAGATGGATGTGACTTGAGTACACTCGCCTATTGGGAAGATGGACAGAAAGGGTGTACCTGAGGTCTGCCCCAGTACTATCAATGTGCTCCAGCTCTGAATTCACTTTTCTTTAGCTGTTAAGTGTGTTTGTTATGCCCATACAAATGTACTGTATGTCCCAGAGCTGAGACATCTTGTTTAATGTTCTTCTGTGTCCTGGTTATTCCCTGGTTGGAGTGACAATTCCTGCTCAGTGTATGTTACCAGTGTCATGTGAGATCCCATGAAAAGGTCATGGGATGTGGCCCTGACAGCTCTGGCAGTGATTGTCAGGAACCTTCTGGGATTTTCTTAACAGTTCAGTAAATAATTGGGGGGGGGGTGGGGTGTGGAGAAAATATTAATGCCTGGGGGTTTTTTGATTACTCAGCATCCCCAGTTCTGAAATTTTTCAGAAGAGGAAATAGTCCTATTGGAAGATTCCTACTGAAGCCAAATTCTATTCAAAGAACAGTCCTGATTAGGAGCATCCTCTACTCAAATATTTCATTACAAGTGGCCCAAAGAGGAAGAATTCTTATTTTTGAGTTCTTGCTGCAGCAGCAGCTCTGAGTTAAGCAATGGTCATGGTGTGTTCAGGGCATCAAAGCAGAAAATCTGAGACAAAGGGCCCAGATGCAGAATTTCTAGCTATAACCTAAACCAAATGCCACTGAATGCAGCTTCCCTCAAGATCTCCCAGCTCCACTTGTGTTCACAGCCTAGCTGGTGGCCAGCTTCCAGACTGAGCATTAGTAAAACTAACAAACCAAACAGTTCCCACAGTAAGTCCCTCGCTCTCCAGCTAACTTATTTAACTGCTTCTAAGAGGGATGTTTCATCTGCTGTTGTTGCAATAACCAGTAAGCGGGTACCATGACAAAACGAAAGGGCACTGCCCTACAGCAGTGAAGTCTTGGATAATCAGTGGAAGAAACCAAAAAAGGTCAGACCTCCACAGTAGTCCTGCTCCACTTTAAAAATAAGGCCCATCAGTTCCCTAAGAAATGAGGGAGGTTCTTCCATGGCTTTAAGATCAGACCTGAGATGTCTCAACACAATTCTTCCAAAGACACCAGGGGAAGAAAGGGAAATGCTCAACGAGTATACAAGGAGAACACCACAGCCTTCTGCCCCTCCTTGTCTAGGGAGGGACAAGAACAAAGACTTTGCAGCTTTGCAAAGGGCAAGGAACGGGGCTAGCTTTTCCCCTGCAATGAATTTGCTACTCTTTTCTCATCTCTCTGTCCTGTTCTTGTGCTCCCAGAGGTATAATTCTCTCTGCAACAATTTGTTTTTCTTCCTTTAGACAGGGACCATTTCTACACGGTTCTGCACCTGGATGGTCTTGCTGTGCCGCCTTCTCTAAGGTTTTCAGTGCAATCCAGGACACTTGATTTGGTGATCTGCAGCTGGTCCATTTCATGTCTTGGATAATGCTGCTGAAGTCCACCAGAAGGAGCCTTTGTGTATCAGTTTTGCATCTCAAGGAATATATTACTAAGTAAATAGCCAGTGAGTTCTCTTAACTGTGTTGACTTACCATAACATTAATCTTCCTAATCTGTACGAGAATAGGATGCCCTGGATTTGCAATACAAATCCTATACATTAAGAACATGAATGGTTGTACACCACTGCTAATGATGATTTTTCTCACAGCCTCCTCATTGATTGAGCAGTGTAGTTCTATTTCTTAATAGCCAAAAAGAACTAAATACAGTCCTACAATAGCACATATCAGATACACGTTCCCCTTTTTGCTTGTGCTAAGCCTTGTCCAGCATTCTCCAAGGGAGCTTCATACTTTGAGATACGTCTGTGTGTCCAGGAGCTCTCTTTGACCAAAGAACCTTGAACTGCAGTATTCTCAAGCTCTCTTATCATAGTAGTAAAAGCACAGGAAGGCATCAGCAATCCAGCTCTGCCAAGCTCCTGCAGTTTTGGTCTAATGGCTGGATTGAATCTGTTGGTGTTTTGGGGTGGATAACTGTTTATCAAAACAATGAGGCAAAAAAAAGTAATAAAACCCAAACAAAACCAACTCCCATAAAGCCACCCTTACTTGCTTTCTCTTTCCTGCTGTGTTTGTGGTACCAGTTCATTAGACTCTGTGCTTGTAATTGCTGTACCATGAGACAGGAGACCTAATTTCCCATCCTGCTTTCCCGGTTGTGGCAAAATAAGTGCACACTACCCCCAGACACACAAGCAGCAATGCTCATCAAGTGCAGGCTTAGCCCTGATTTCTTTCTTGTTTCATTCTGCCTGTAAGAGAACTTCTGTTCCTGCCTCTAGGAAACAAAAGGAACTTGGATTCCTCCTTTGAGAGATGCGAGGCTCATGTTTGAAGAGGAAAAAAGAATGTGTCATTTTTCTCGCCTTGGTCAGTGTAAGCATTGAGAGCTGAGATACTCTGCTAGCTGTTGAGAGCTCTGCGAGTCTTGCCTGCCTTGCAGAGGAGCCGGGGTCTGTCTGGATGATTTGACTCTTTGCCATCACTTGGAGCAGAATGAAGCTCTGTGAAAGGACAGTGACTGAATGCCAACTGGGCTGTCATTAGCTCGGGAGGCCCAGGAAGCAGCTGATGTGCACTTGGTGGTGGAAGTCATGCAGACAGAAGGGGTATGACCTAGTGATGGAGAGGCCCTGGCCTCTGGATATATTCAGAGCCCAAAGGGGTGTTCTGGGCTTGCTGTTGGGATGGACCAGGGATAGCAGGTGCCTGCACACACACCACTGCGTAACACCAAGCTCTGAGGATTCCCACGTGACCGTCCCTTTTGCAGAAGGCTGTTAATGTTGCAGTGATGTTGGGTGCTGCTGGCCCAGCTCCATCATCCACAGCAATCAATGGAAATGTGCCCTCGTCTTGAAGTATGGTGCTTTAGGAATGAAAAGCTTAATGGTTTTCCTTGGCTATGTTTTTTCTCTCTTTTCTTTTATGGAGCATAGGGTGTCTAGAACTATGGAAGCAGTGCAAGAAAAATGTTAATGAATAACTGTGGAGTGCAGACATTAATGCATTCCTTTCTCTTGAAATAACTGGCTTTCTCTGTGGGCTCTGTAAAAGAAAAGTGTCTGCAGAGCCTGAACCTGCTGTGTAGAAGCCAAAGTAGATGGTGATTTAGAACTTCACTGGCTTTTCTGTTAAAATGTTACCTCTGCATTTATCATGTGGAAAAAACTCTTCTCTCTTTCTCTGCAAAATGATAAGCCTGGAGAGGCAAGATAAAGCTAAGGCACAGGGGCAGTTCTGGAGATTCCGGCTGACGAATATCTGGTAGATGGAAACTGAATGAAAAGTGACCTGCTCCCACCCCCCAGACTCCGACCCATGTTGGAGGGGAGGAATTAAACCATTGCAAGCACTCCACCACTGGTATGTTCTCCAGCGGTGGATTCTGAGGCATCAAGTAGCTTTTCAGCTTTTGTTTTCCTGCAGTCATGGACTGGGGTACATGAATTGAGTGTGGGGCTGCACTACGGTAACAGTACTCCTGGCTTTGAATCACAGCTTCCCCAGGTCAGGGCTGAAAGCAGCAGCTCGGATCAGATCAAAGGCAGTGGCATTTCACAGCCTGCCTTGTATGAGCTGCCTGTCCTCAGAGGGAACAAAATGCAAAGGGGGGACAGTGGAGGAGAATCCCATTGCAGTGGAAATAGGAGTAACGCATCCGTGCCCCGCAGAGGCAGGCTGCACAGATAGGTGTTGTTTGTCCGGCAGAGAGGCAGGAACCTTAGGAACCTGCTGAGGAAAGACACTTTTGGACCTGTGACCAGTGTTTAAACCCCTGGCTATTCTTCTTCGTTGACTTAGTTCCAGACCAACCCTTCCTCCTGCGTTGCCTCCCTAACGCGCCTTTGCCACAAGACGTGCCACAAAGGCTGGCAAACTGCCCGAGGGCTTGGTCCCTGTGTCCGAACCTGCCAGGGATTAAACGCTTGCACTTGAGATTCTTGTGCAAACCAACGGCGGGAAGGGGGGTAAAAAGCCCTCACTCGAGG
>NW_009940016.1:0-2275 GCF_000696875.1 Nestor notabilis
ATGGGCATAAAAGGTGGAAAATGGGCATAAACAGTGAAAAATGGGCATAAAAAGTGGGAAAATGGGTGTAAAAGGTGGGAAAATTGTAATAAAAGGTGGAAAATGGGTGTAAAAGGTGGGAAAATTATGATAAAAGGTGTAAAATGGGCATAAAAGGTGGAAAATGGGGATAAAGGGGTGGAAAATGGTCATAAAAGGTGGAAAATGGGTGTAAAAGGTGGGAAAATTGGCATAAAAGGTGGAAAATGGACATAAAAAGTGGGAATATGGACATGAAAGGTGGAATATGGACATAAAGGGGGGGAATATCATAAAAGGGGGGGAAATGGGCATAAAAGGGGGAAAATGGGTGTAAAAGGGGTGGAAAATGGTCATAAAAGGTGGAAAATGGGTGTAAAAGGTGGGAAAAAGGGCAAAAAGGGTGGAAATGGTCATAAAAGGAATGAAAAGGTCATAAAAGGTGGGAATATGGACATGAAAGGTGGGAATATGGGCATAAAAGGTGAAAAATGGGCATAAAAGGTGAAAAATGGGCATAAAAGGTGAAAAATGGGCATAAAAGGTGAAAAATGGGCATAAAAGGTGAAAAATGGGCATAAAAGGTGAAAAATGGGCATAAAAGGTGAAAAATGGGCATAAAAGGTGAAAAATGGGCATAAAAGGTGAAAAATGGGCATAAAAGGTGGGAAAATGGGCAAAAATGTGGGAATATGGACATAAAAAGTGAGAGTATGGGCATAAAAGGTGGGAAAATGGGCATAAATGGTGGGAATATGGGCATAAATGGTGGGAAAATGGTCATGAAAGGTGGAAAATGGGCATAAAAGAGGGGGAATACGGACATAAAAGGTGGGAATATGGGCATAAAAGGTGAAAAATGGGCATAAAAGGTGGGAAAATGGGTGCAAAAGGTGGGAAAATGGTAATAAAAGGTGGAAAATGGGTGTAAAAGGCGGGAAAATTATGATAAAAGGTGTAAAATGGGCATAAAAGGTGGGAAAATGGGTGCAAAAGGTGGGAAAATGGTAATAAAAGGTGGAAAATGGGTGTAAAAGGCGGGAAAATTATGATAAAAGGTGTAAAATGGGCATAAAAGGTGGAAAATGGGCATAAAAGGTGGGAAAATGGGCATAAATGGTGGGAATATGGGCATAAATGGTGGGAAAATGGTCATGAAAGGTGGAAAATGGGCATAAAAGAGGGGGAATATGGACATTAAAGGTGGAAAATGGTCATAAAAGGTGGAAAATGGGTGCAAAAGGTGGGAAAATTGGCATAAAAGGTGGAAAATGGACATAAAAGGTGGGAAAATGGGTGTAAAAGGTGGAAAATGGTCATAAAAGGCAAAAAAAAGGCCATAAAGGGCCAAAAAGTGACACTATTTGGGGGGAAAATGGGCAGAAATGGGAAAATATCCCTCAAATTGTGGATTCTAGTGGTGGGAAGGGAAAAGTGGGATGAGATTTGGGGGGAATGTGGCCAAAAAGGGGCAAAATAGGCCCACGTTTGGGTTAGAAGTGGCCCAAAAGGTTAAACCAGGGCCAGGTTTGGGTCAGAATGGGCAACACAGGGCAAAATCGGGCCTGGTTTGGGTCAGAAGTAGCCAAACTTGGTCAAAATGGGACATCTAAAGGGGGTTTTGGTGCTCCTCAAGGCCTTGGTCTCCTTGAAGACCCTTTGGCCACCCTACAAAGGGCCTTATCTTCCATGGAATGGGGCTTGGGCACCATATAAAGGGCTTGGACTCCATAGAAAGGGTCTCAACCTCCATCTAAAGGGGGTTTGGTGCTCCTCAAGGGCTTGGACTCGACGTTAAAGGGTCTCCACCTCCATCCAATGGCTCTTGGACACCATATAAAGGGCTTGGGCTCCATAGAAAGTGTCTCAACCTCTGTCTAAAAGGGTTTTGGTGCTCCTCAAGGCCTTGAGTTTCCATAGAAAGTGTCTCAACCACCATCTAAAAGGGTTTTGATGTTACTCAAGGGCTTGGACTCGATGTTAAAGGGTCTCCACCTCCATCCAATGGCTCTTGGACACCATATAAAGCACTTGGGCTCCATAGAAAGGGTCTCAACCACCATTTTAAAGGGGTTTTGATGCTCCTCAGGTCCTTGGTTCTCGTTACAAAGGGTCTCAGCCTCCATCCAGTGGTTCTTGGACACCACATAAAGGGTTTAGACTCCATAGAAAGTGTCTCAACCTCCATCTAAAAGGGTTTTGATGCTCCTCAAGGGCTTGGACTCAATGTTAAAGGGTCTCCACCTCCATCCAATGG
>NW_009940017.1:0-40303 GCF_000696875.1 Nestor notabilis
AGTTGACTTGTATTTCTGTGAGGGTCATGGAATATAGTTGGTCATAGTTCCTCTTATAACAGCTTTTTTAAGCACTGGAAAATGTGATGTCACCATCCATCTCCTTCCTCTAGACTAATTGGACTCGATCAGGCTTTTTGTGAGAAGATTCTTTCTTTTCCTTTATGCATTCTGCTTCCCTTTTGGCCTGAGTTTGCGTGTGTAGGGAGCACTGTAGTAAGCACAATGTTTCAACTAAGAGTTGGCAGTTTGAAGTACAGCAGAATGATCACCTCCCTGATTCTTCTTTTAGGCATAAAATAGAATGTGCTTTGTCTTTTCACTTTGTCATTGTCTCACACCTACTTTGTATTCCACTATAACAGCTGCATCTTTTTCCACTGTACAGCTTGCCTAGTCATTATTAAAAATGGAGTTTTACAAACTTATGAATTGAAGCTTTCCTACATTTTATTTTTTCCTTTAGTCTTACAAGCTTCTGAGCATCTCTCCAATGCATCAGTCACTTTGAAGTCTGATGCTGTCTTCTGAAGTGCTTATCAATTCAATACTGTAGCTGATTTAAAAAGGAATCTCTTTTCTGTTATTTTGATTGGTTGTATCTTATACTTCCATTAGGTGTAGTGCACAGCCATACAGTATTCTATAAGAAATAGCTTCACAGTTTGATACCAAATGTTAGCTGATAAGTAAGGGTGATTTTGCAGTTATGTGTGTAATGGTAGCTGTTTATCCCACACACTCTTTGCCTCACCATTAGCAATGTGATGTGATGCAGTGCTAGAAGGTTTGTAGTGGATTTTGTACTTACCGCATATCTAGCAACTCAAAGATCTTATCTTTAAAAAAGAAGACAAAATAAGGTTGCTTTAGTGTGCTGTGTGTTTATCAATGTTTTTGATTTCTGATCTCTTCTAGATAGCTTTATTGTTTGTCTAAAAGAATGACTAATATCTCAGGTTTTATTTTCATAAAGTTTCATTTCTGAATCTACAGTTACTCCTTTTCTATTTGAAAAACACATGCCAAGAAAATTTTTTTTCCTCTCTGATTGTTGTGTATTTGTAAAAATAATTACCGACAGTAGGGAGACTTCTTTAGTTAGTTCTTCTAGACACTCTTGACTGAATATATAAAATGTCCAATTTTGTGTATCTTGAAGCAAAAGACCTGAAGTGTGAGGTCCCATTGTCATAATTTCATAACTATCTTCCTGTATGTGTTAATGTCAACGTAAGTAAAACAAAACTTCTGTTTCATTGATTTGCAAATTTCTTGTAAGTAAAATGGAGAAGTTGAAACACCTGTAGTTACATTGATTTTATTGAAATGACTAATCTGCTTCCTTTATTATTCATAGTAGCATCCTTTCTTTTAGGAGAGAGAAATATTTTGCAAGTTATGATGTATCAAAGACATGAATAGTATTACTAACACATGGGAAGCCGAAGATAACGTCTGTTACCAGAGAATATAAGATAAAAATCCATTGCATTTTTGGGTGCCCTGATTAACCATGATCTATGCTCTGAAACTGTGTGTTTTGAAAGTTCCTTAGTTTTATTCTTGAGCTCCTAAAAGCTCAGGTTCCACTCCTTCTTAGCAAGGTTTAGGTTGTTCCATTATTTTGTGTACTCTTTAGAGTTCTTATCACTTCACAATGGTAAAAATAAAAATGAATTCTGGTGGCAGGGAGTGCGTGTGGGTAACTTCAGTAGTGAGTGGTAAGAGTTCAGCTTGAGAAATTAGTTGAAGAAGCTAAGTGGAGAGATTTCAAAACAAAATTAATTTAGAAAATACCTCCAATTAGGACTGTAGTTGTTTATGCTTTATTGTATCCAGGTTTGCCTTTGTATTGATAGGTGGGCTCTTCCTTTGCTAATTGCTTTCCAGGTGCATTGTTTGGCTCCTTCTTTTGTTAACAATTTTACTTCAATGTATCATAATATATACAATTATCATTGTTCTATAGGCTGTTGATTGGTGGAGTGTTGGTGTTCTTATGTATGAATTATTAACTGGAGCATCACCATTTACAGTTGATGGAGAGAAGAATTCTCAAGCAGAGATTTCTAGGTAAGATTCAAAACAGTAAAATATACATGTTTGCTCACAGTGATGCTTGTGCCAGAATATATGTGTTGTGGGAGTTTTAATCTAAATTCAAGAAGAAAGTTCTGCAAGCCTAACGTTTTAGGTGCTCCTGTTTTGTTTAACAGAATGACATCTAGAAGCATATAGGTTTTATTAACCTCAGCAGGTTTTTGAAATAATAGAACTTTCATTTAAACTGCAGTGGAACCACAGCTGTGTAGATACTCAGCACTGTTGCATGTTTACTGTTGAAAAGGAAGACAAATGAAATATTAAATTATATCTAAATATAATTATCACATTCAAGATCTTGATACGTAATGAAATGTGTATTTAGCTGGTGAGATTTTTGTCAGCTCTTGCTAGATCTCTCCATCAGGCTGCAGATTTAAACTGTCAGGAGGTAATCTAGTACCACCTTTTTGTCACATTTATTGTTTATTTTATTAATGTATAACGTGAAACCTATCAGAGAATAAATGAATGTGTTACATATGGAAATGAGATATCCTATACCATTCTTACATGTAAACTTTTCCCGATTATCAGCTTTGGTATGTTCAGTAATCCTTACACTTTAAAGGCTTGTTTTCAATGCCCATGAGAAAACACTGGAGCATTTTAAAAGACAAAGCAGTAAGCTTGCCCAAAACACATTACTGAAATCTGCCCCAAAAATGAGCGTTTCCCATTACTGGATTTCTCTTGGAGTGGAGAGCTGAGGGCTTGAATTGCACAAATAATTTACTGCTATCAGGATCAGCTTTTAAGTCCAGTCCCCAGACTAAGAATAGTCTTGCTCCTACTGGAATATATTACTATGGTTATGACCGTCACCTGAAGTCACTTGATACTTAAGGTTATAATGGGAAACAAAACATGCATCAATTATTTAAATAATTTATTTTACTTCTCTTACAAATTTTGCAACTTCTTGGAAGGCTGCAATCTGTTTATTGGTTTCTAGGTCTCTACAAGAACAGGAAACTCAAGAGGGCCACTGGAAAAAATGGAGTTGGGGAGGTGAATCAATTAAAACAAAATTCAGGACTTCACCTTTTTGGTTACTGCGATGGAGTTATAACTTGAAATTAATTCTTTCTAACATATTTAGGGTTAGAAATTTTACTGATTGCTTACTTGGTTCCTGAGATTTACTAAATGGAACTCTGAAGGAGTTCCAAATTTTTTAGAAAGAATCTTGACCCGAGTTTCACAGATCTTACTCTTCCCCAAAACTGGGTAACTCTTCAGAGATGTATTCTGCAGGATTGGACTGTCTTTTGGTAGGTCCTTATGTGCTTTTTAGTATCTTAATCTTTCTGATAATTTAAGATTAAATTCAAAGCTGAGAAACTGCAAGGTTATCAGCATCTATCCTCTGATGTCTAATAACCTAATTTCTGATCTAAATTTAGTTGTAGCAAATTTACTCTTTTGTTGCTGAGTATGCTTTTGTTCTGGTCAGTGTTCATGCTACACATTTCTAGATAGCAATCCTGTAGTCTTTCAGCTTTTATTTTGATAAATTCAGAAGGTAAATTCTTACAATTTCCTTTATTTAAAGATGTTCCCCAGTCTTCCTGTTTCTGAAAAAGCCTTTTCTTAAGTTGTGGTGTTCTTTCTTACATATAGAAGGTTTATTCCTGTTAATGTTTCAAGAGGATCTTGTTTAAAGGAAGTAATAATGCACCATCTGAACAAAAAGATATTCCTTTTTTTTTTTTTTTTTGGGGGGGGGTTTTGGGGGGGGGGGGGGGGGGGGGGGGGTAACAAAAAGATATTCCTTTTTTTTTTTTTTTTTGGGGTGGGGATTTGGGGGAGAGGTGGTGGTGGTGGGGTTGTCTTGTTCATGCCAGTGGTGAACTGATAGATCTAATTCCTTCTTTTCTGTAGCTTCCAACTGATAAGCCCCTACGTAATAGCTGAAATATCATTAGTCCCAGCTATGACTGCATTGGATGGTACACCTGTCCATGTCAGGGGGGTTGGAACTAGATGATCCTTAAGGTCCCTTCCAATCCTAACCATTCTGTGATCTATTCAGCCATTATTTCATGTGTTTTCTGTTACTTCAGTACTTAAAAGATCCATGGTTTCCGAATCCTTTCCATTGATAGCAGTTTCTGTGCTGGATGACATACGTTTTGTATGTTTGCAGTTTATTATGTAATGAATGTTATGTTCCTTTTAAGAGAATGGCTTAACATGTGAGAATGTTGCTGTTTTCTCTGTCCTGGCTGCTGCACTGAGTCATGTGGAACCTCCTGGGGAATGGTGCTTGCTATGTGCCTTGGGGAGCAATGGAAAAGTGGTGGGGCTTTCCCTGAGGGTAGAGTAGAGCAGGCATAGTATATGTGAGATACCAGGAGGCTGTGGCGCTCCTGCAGCAAAAGCAGAGGGTGAGAAGAGTACGGAGCAGCAGCACATCTCAGAAAAGATGGAAAGAAACCCTTTTTCTAAGGATCGAAAAGGGCTGTGTAGAGTTTTCTGCACATTGGGAAGCTGTTGAGCTACTTGCGTGAGAGCACGCCTGAAAAAAATGACCGACCTTTCCCAACATGCTACCTAGTTAAATTTAGAGATTACTAGATTCGTGGGGTTTCAGAAATGCCCCCCCTTTTAGTTGTTGCTAGCATGAGTACACTAAGCTTTTTCAAGAAGTAACAGCTGAATTTTCAGTACCTATCTTTAAGCCTTGTCTGGCCTAGAAGCTGTGATCTTTATTTCCTTTTTTTTTTCTCTGATAATTCTGTCATTGAAGATACATTTGCAATTTACACTTAATGTCCTTTGTTTTAATTGTTAATTCTTTCAGTGACATTTGCAACCTTTTCTGTTGAATTGGGATGCAGATGCTAGGTAATTTTGCACCTATAATTAAATGGGTTCCTGATTCTCTCTGTGACTATCTTTGATCTTTCTAATTTCATTTCCTTTCTAAACTGATGAAAAACCAAGTTGCAGATAACTTCGTCAGACATTTACAGTTGACAGTGGTAATGAAATCACTATCACTGGCACAGAGATATGAGTTGGTATAAGCCTCTTTCTTGATGGCAAAGTTATTCTAAACAAATTATGTTCCCTAACTTAAATATACTTTAACTTGCTAATTGCAGCAGACGTCAAGAATTCAATTTTTTCGTACCCAGTCACAAGTCCTGAAAGCATAACTTCCATGGCCTTTGATTTTTCTGAGTTTTAAGAAAAATGTTGTCTTCTAAATGAATCCAGCTCTTTCTTTTATTTTACCTCTGTGGAAAGTAATCTTTAGATATTTTTAGGTAATTGTATTCCCTTGCATAGCACAATGGCTATCTGCTGTTAACTGTGAGCACAGAGTTTTATTCTGGAATATCTCTCTAACGGACAGTTGAGTTCTTCTGTCAGAAACAGTTACTTTGTGGTTTGTATCTTTTTCACTCTTTCTGATGAGGGATTGTGTTCAGTTCTTTTATCATAACCTTTTTTGACAACACTGTGGACTTCCCTTTCATGGCAAGTGCAACTTAAGGGAAAATCAAAGTTTGCGCTTCCTTATGTCTCTGTGTGTCTCTCTCTCTGAAGACTCTTTTTGTTCACAGTTTTGGTGTTATGGAGTATGAAACTTCATTTAAAAAAATCACAGAACTATTCAAGTATCTCTCCTTTTCTAATATACCCTCTTTCCTTTCTTCTCCCTTCTTTCTGAATCTTCCTTTCATTTTGAGAATTCTGGACTTTCGTTGCAGCAGAGCTGTGGATGGGCCCCATCCTGCAAAAGCATAGCCAAGGGCTGGGTTTGATTACAAATTCAGTATTTTCAGTTTGATCATGGGTGATTTGTAGTGCTGACTTGAAAGACAAACCCATTTTAGGGGGCTGACTTTTTAGGAACTTGACATACCTACAGGGATTTAAAATAAGCATGGAGTTTTGAGGGTATTATATTGCTGCTGTACAGCAGCTTAAAAAATCTTTCTACCTTTAGGGTTATGAATAGCTCTATCTTTCTCCATTTTTATACATATATGCATCTATAAGATAATCTGTAGAAGCACACTAATGCTTATAGCCTATGCTCTTCATTTGACATAGTTGCTTAGACTTCACTTCATGAAGGATGGCTGAAATGTGACCATCCATTAGATGCTATGAAGGTATTTTGGCCATGATTCTGCAAGAATCCTTTTATTGGCAAAACTGTTGGGAAGATGCATAGCAGGTGTATACTGGGGTTCCCTTCTTTGTTCTCCGCCTATTATTGAAGCATGTAAGCGTGAAATGTACTAGGGGGTGGAGGTGATTCAGAAAAGGAAAGGAAGGTTGATGCTAAAGGCTGTAGCTTTTTTTCAGAAGCACAGCCATCCTAGGAAGGATTTTGACAGATGCAGCTTCCTTTCTCTGAACGCTTTATGGGTTACTGTTACAGTAGTGTTGTAATACTGAAGCCAGACTCTCTTTACTTGATCAAGCTGCTTAATTAGTTTTCACCAATTTCTGCTCTTCCACATGTTGATCCCATATGGTCTGTCTTTTCTGACAGCTTTCTTTTCATCCTAATTACTGTGTATACAGTTTCACATACTTCAATTCCTTTAAAATTGTAAGTAGTTCCTGGAACTTCTAAAGAAATTGGCTTCATTCTTCACTACTCCTGTAGTGTGGTTCTGTGAACCAGTCCAGAGCATCACGAATGTTTTATAGTATCTGTCAACCTCAGAAGTATGTCTGAATGAATGCCACTGGCATGTATAAATGCAGCTTACATGGGCTCTGCTTGTACAGTATGGCAAAATGCCACCTTCTCTGCAGTGAGCTCTAAGAAGGTCAACAAATGGGAGATATCCCTCAATATAATACTTACCAGATGTCTGCTGAAAATACAGTACAGCAGAGAGAAAACAGTCTAAGAGGTTCTTAGAGGGTGTAGAAGTTAATTTCCTGATGCAGCTGGTGAGGGAGCCAATTAGGGAAGATGCCCTGCTGGACCTATTGTTTGTGAACAAAGAAGGACTTCTGAGTGATGTGATGGTGGGAGGCCGACTTGGGCATAGAGATCTTGAAACTATAGTTTTCGATTCTCAGAGAAGTAAGGATTGGGGTGAGCAGAACTGCTACATTGGACTTCCAGAGGGAAGACTTTGGCCTTTTTAGAAGGCTGGTTGACAGAGTCGCCTGGGAGGCAGTCCTGAAAGGCAAAGGAGTCCAGGAGGGCTGGACATTCTTCAAGGAAGTCTTAAAGGTGCAGGAGTAGGCAGTCCCCATGTGTCGAAAGATAAGCCAGCAGGAAAGGCCACTAGCCTGGCTGAACAGAGAGCTCTGGCTGCAACTCAGGGAAAAAAAAGAGTTTATTGCCTTGGGAAGAAGTTCAGGAGGACAGGATGTTGTCAAGTTTTGCAAGGGGAAAAGAAGAGCCAAAGCCCCACTAGAACTTAATCTGGCTACTGCCATAAAAGACAATAACGATGTTTCCATAAATATATTAGCAACAAAAGAAGGCAAAGGGCAATCTCCATCTCGTATTGTATGGAGGGGAACAGTGACAAAGGATGAGGAAAAGACCAAGGTACTTAATGCCTTCTTTGCCTCAGTCTTTAATAGTTAGACAAGTTGTTCTTGCAGTACTCCGCCCCCTGAGCTGAAAAACAGGGATGAGGAGCAGAATGAAGCCCCCATAGTCCCAGGGGGATATGGTCAGCCACCTGCTACACCACTGAGACACACACATCTATGGGAATGGATGGGATCCATACAAGGGTCTGAGGGATCTGGCAGAAGTGCTCACCAAGCCACTTTATGTCATTTATCAGCAGTCCTGGCTAACATAGACTTAATAGTGTTACTGCAGAAGTACTTCTTTTAGCTAAGAATTTTCTGGTAACTTGCAGTGCAGAGTTGTGTAAAAGACTCTCTACTGCTTATGTTTGTTTCACTCTCTTTTTCTTATGTTTGTATTTGCATCAGAAGCCTGAGACATGAGCAAAAATCTTACTGCTAGCACTTACCAGCATCACTACTACAGAGACTGATCTTCTGAGGCTGCACAGAGAAATTGAACTAATTTGTTCTGGTACCAGTCATCCCAATTCAGAATCTTTTTTTCAGAGACATTTTCAAAATTTTATCTGATTTGATTATCTGTGATCTCTGACATTCTTCAAAGAGGAAAATGCTCAAGAATTTATCTTTTGGATTCTAAGAACATCCAAGAGTTTCAATCCCATTGCTTTAGAAATCCATTTAATAAATATTTACTTTTGATTTTGGGGTTTTTTTTCTCCCTTCTGAGAGCCCAAAGAGAACTTGTCTCTTTTGAAGATTTTTGTTACATACCTTCTGATTCTCATGTCAGAAAGGTTAATAAATAAATTTTCTCTGACTCCTCTAACTGAACTGATTTCCAAGCTAAGAAGATATTGTAGATTTTGTTGGCCCTCCTGTAAATCAAGTAATTTTGCTATCAAGATGTCCTGTCTTCTGTCTTACAACAGGAAGGCTTTCTTACTTCCTTACCTGCTTCCCCTTTCTGAAACTGGATGATTTCTGAAGAGGCTGAGTCTTTACTTCTTCACCAGTCCTACAGTGTAAGAATCCTCTTGTTTAGTGATGTTTAAATTTGGTATTGGCATCTCTAAGAAATCATTTGGCAGTACTGTGCTTTCTTCTCCTTCTCTGTAAAGTGAGTGTCCAGAAGTTGAAGACAAGGCTTTATGGTTGCTGTTGCTTCTGCTAGCAGAGTGGCTGTAATTTAGACCCTTACTGTAGATGATCATTACATCATTTAAAGATACAATCCATCTTAAAACTCAAATATTTTTTTTTTATTTTGATGTGTTCTAAGGGCTGTATTTTCCTAAGTCATTTTAGTGCTACTTAAACCAGGAGGTTAGCTTGCTTTGATTGGTTGAAATTGGGTACAATGTCAGTAGAAACAAACCCTGGGATATGTGCACATTGAACTTGTTTTTTGTCCTTCCACACTGGCAGGACAGGATATTTAGGAAACAATCTGTTTGCATCTATTTTAGGTGTAATCCAAGAAGTTACATATTTCAAGATAAAATTTTTCCCATGGGATAGCTGACTCTAAGGATGTCATGTAGTAACTTTAAGCAAACTTTAGAAATGTCCTGCAGTGATCAAATTAAGCTCTATCAGACACCTATAACAATTAAGAATTAAGTGATGCCACAACCTCATATAATTTCAGTCTTGCAGTCTCTCTTAGTTTAAAAATCTTTCAGTGGTGGCACTCTTAATACCTCCTCCTATGTGTCATGCTTCCTGAAGTAACCGCATTGACAATATGCCTATATAGAAACCTAGTTAAATAATGTGCCCTTGTGGCAAAGAAATGCTAGTGGTATCCTGGGCTGCATTAGACCAAATACCAGCAGTTGAGAGAGTGGGTCCTCTTCTGGGCTTTCTGGTACAAGAGAGACATGGACATACTGGAGAGAGTCCAGCAAAGGGTCACTAAGAAGACGAAGGTACTGAAGCATATGAGGAAAGGCTGAGAGAGCTGGGACAGTTCCACCTGGAGAAGGGAAGGCTCAGGGGGATCTCATCAATGTATATAAATGCCTGAAGGGAGGGTGCAGAAAAGAGGGAGCCAGGCTCCTTTCAGTGGTGCCCAGTGACAGGACCAGAGGTAGCGGGCACAAACTGAAATGCAGAAGGTTTGCTCTGAAGATCAGGAAACCCTTTTTTATGGTGAGGGAGGTGGTGGAATGTCTCTCCTTGGGAGGTACTCAGAAGGCTTCAGGACATAGTCGTGGGTAACTGGCTCTAGGTTGACTATGCTTCCGCTGGGGGGTTGGACCGGATGACCCCCAGAGGTCCCTACCAACCTCATCCATTCTGTGACTGTATAACAAAAAGTCACTGTAAGTTGTGTTTCACCACTAATTTTATCCATAAATCTAGTATGCACTTCCTTTCTCCCTCTTTTCCCCCAAAGTTTCAACACCTAGAGCCAAATACTTCCTCTTTATATAAAGACTGTAGGGGCTACTCATATAAAAGATAGATATTGAAATGTCATTCTCCTCTAGGCTTCCAAGATTTTCAACTTCTACTAGCTTTAATGGCTTCTAGTTCCTGTGTTGAAAGAGGCACTGAGGTCCCTATCCATGTTCTCTTTGCTGTTCATCATTTTGAACGGAGCATTATGCCCAGATCCCTCAACTCCCCATTTCTCTAAGCTAGATAATCCTAGCCTTTTTGTAGATCTTCATATGAAACACATTCTGTATAAGCATTGTACACAATATATAAGATGCGAGTAAACCTCAAATGGCCCAAGTGTGTTTTTTCTCTATCTTTTCTAATGATTTTGTAATATTAGAAATGTTTCTGGTTTGGTTTTTATTTTTGACTGCTGTTAGGAACAAAGTTGATCTCTTTGTGGAGATACCTGCTATAGCTATGAGATTTAATTTAAATAGTAATAGTAACCTCAGTATGTATGAAATGAGGTTTGTTTTTCTTTTGTGGATTAAGTTATGTAATTTATCTCCTCAAATTTTTTTTTTTTTAATTTTTTTTATTTTGAAGTTGAAAGTGAAATGCTACCTTTAGCGTGGTAACTCTTTAATTAAGAGTTTCAAGTAATTAGCAAATATTTGTTTTACAGGAGAATATTAAAAAGTGAGCCACCTTATCCACAAGAAATGAGTGCACTGTCAAAGGATATTATTCAGCATCTTTTGATGAAAGACCCCAAGAAGAGGCTAGGTTGTGGTCCCACTGATGCTGATGAGATCAAACAACATCCCTTTTTCCAGGTAAAACAGACAACAAAGCTCCGCAGATACCACTTGGTCTGTGTTAGTGACTTTGAAACCTAAGTCTAAAGAAGTTCTCTTGGTTTTATTACATAATAGCTTAGGGGTGTGTTAATTGCATGAATAATATGGCACTGAAATTAGCAAGGGTATCCATGTTCTTATGTATGTGGATTTTATGTGTACTACAGGAAGGGTTGGTAGATTTTTAATATGTACTCTGTTTCTAACAGTTACTTGAAGCAGCCAAAAGACATGTTATTTAAACCAAAAGATCTTAACAATTTCTATGTTGTGTTGTTGATTTCTTTAAAGGAAAGTTTGCCACTAACATTATTAGTAAAATTTGCATATTGATAAAGTTCAGTATTAGGGATAAACACCTGTTATGTATTTTCCTGTTCCTAATTAATTCTTTAGTCTTGTTTAGTAAATTTTAATTCTGTTCAGATTTCAGTGCATTAATAATTGATAAGATTTGATAAATTAAACCTTTAAAATCAGGATTTTTCGATGTAATTATCATAACATTCAGCATGAGCAGTATCTTGGATTTTTAACTTCTGAATTTCTTTTCATCCCTTCTCATTTTCCTTCCTTTTAAAAGAGAGTTTGACAAAGTAGAGTTAAACTTTCTTTATTCACTGATTGTTTTGGAAGATGGATTTTTTTCCTTGTACAAAACTTTTTAATCCTGACTTCATTTCAGTTCCACTCTTTTGCAATAACAGGGTGACTTTCTCTTAACTACTATATCTATGCTTATGTTCTACTTCCAGCCATGCCTTTAAGTAATAATCTGAAGGCATTGTGCTCTCAGGGCTCTGGAAGCTAAGATTAGTAATTAAGCATAGAAATCAGCAATGAAAAGTTGAAGGTACTGCATGCATGCAGCACGGCTTACAAAAATATAAATGTTGTTTCCTAAGAAATTTAAAGGCTGTTTGTCTTATCTCCACTGTTTAAATTTGTGTTGATTTTGTTTTTGGTTTTGTTTTTAAAACTGGATTCTGCCTACTTAAAAATAATTATGATACTTTTTGACTTTATCTAAGCAAATTAGTAGGGCAAAATATGAATGCTTTTCAACTGCCTGTGGAAGATAGCAAATGTATTTAGGACTGTTTCTGGACAAGTACCTCTTTCCAGTATTTGTTTCTTTTAAATTTTCATTTGATTCAAACTTACTTTCCTGTGTTTGGTTTAGAATATGAATTGGGACGATTTAGCTGCCAAAAAAGTACCAGCTCCATTTAAACCAGTAATCAGAGACGAGTTGGATGTCAGTAATTTTGCAGAAGAGTTTACAGAAATGGATCCAACATATTCTCCTGCAGCAACCCCTCAGACGTCAGAAAGAATATTTCAGGTATTTTAAGAACTCACGTTGATTTAAAAAGAAAAACAAAAAAAACCCAAAAAAACACCACAACAAAACCAGTAATTTATTGAACAATTCCATGTGTATAGCTAGTTTGTTTTGTTTCTTTTTCCTGCCTTCTAAGTTAATTCCCAGTAACTATGTAATTTACAATGCTAGTTCTCAGGGCTTGATTCAACAATTGCAAAATGAGAAATGTGGAAGCAGTGCTACTGCAAACATAAGATTCCATGTTCTTCCATTCCCAACTGAGTGTTCTACCTGCTGGACCAAAGTCAGGCTGTCCTTTATTGAGTATTCGTAAGTTAAGAATCTTGTCATCTTGACTCCATCAGCCTGGCGTACCAGCTTCAACAGCAGCAGTGTAGTTTGCCTATGTCCACATTATTCTCTACTTGGGGTATTCCTTTGGGAAGTAGGAGCTAACTGCAGAGCTGAAAGAAGGTCTTCTGGGTGCTGTAGGAGTGCTTCAGTTACTAGACTACTGTATCCCTTCAGACTGCACAGTCTGGATGTCAAATAGGCAGAAACAGATTATGTGCAGCCAACTCAGTACCAAAGCTGCAGAGGTGAACAGTAGTCCAGATTGCTTTTTCTCCCCCCTGTCCTTGTGCTTTGTTGTTTTTATTGTCTGGTTTTGAGCAGCTTAATGCTGCTTAGTGTACAAGAATATAGCATCATATTTTGGAGCTTGCTAGATTTGTACTGACTTTGACTGTACTGAGCAATTTATGCGTGTCATAATACTTTCTGATTCATCCTGCAGTGGTAGTCATAGTTGTTCTTGTTAGAATACCCAAACCAGGCACAGCCATTAATATGAAGCTTATTTTGTTTTGCCATTTAAAATGGTTTGATGCTTACATCACAACATAACTATTTCATGCTTGAAACTAAAGGTGTTCTGGGAAGCTAGCTACTTTGAAGTGTGACTCTTTATTGTATTGCAAAACAGTTGAAGCTGAGCCAGATTTTCAGCATCATTTACCAGAATTGTATTATTATTGTTTTATCTGTTACTGTGGAGAATCATATAACTAATCTCAGGAAGACACCTGTTCACACTGAACAGAGGGATATCTTCTCCCCATCAGAGACATAGTTACAGTTTCTGTATTGTTATGAAAATTCCAATTTCTTTGGAGAGAAAAAAAAAAATGTTCTGAAACTTCTGATGCTTCATATGCAGTATCATAGTTTGTGTGCAACAATTTCAAGTCATGTCCTTTTCTGATGTTTTAATTTCACAGGGGTATTCTTTCGTTGCACCGTCTATTTTGTTTAAACGCAATGCAGCTACAGTAGATCCTCTTCAGTTTTATATAGGGGATGAGCGGCCTGGAACTACAACTATTGCCAGAAGTGCTATGATGAAGGTAATAATAATATCAAGAACTGAGTTGATTTGGTTATCTTGGAACTACATATAACTTTACAAGCAGCAATCACAAGCTAGGCTCCAGATTACAAAATAGTCATTATTATTTTATCTGTTCTCTGTAATGGTTCCTCAAATGATCCAAGCATTTAATTTGCATGTGGTACTATTAAGGTGTAGTTTAATCTGAAAAATGAGATGATTATCTAGCTTTCCAGAAGACTGAAGTATAATAGTAATTTGACTCCTGATAGTTCTTATTCAGCCAAACATTGTAGATATTTTTGAAGCTACTTTAATTATATCAGAATTCCTTCTATGCTGTATTTACCCAAAAGCATGGATAGATGTATGAAGCCTTATAAGAACACATACTATTGTGATGTCTTCAAAGAAGAACATAGTTTTGTGGATAAATGTATGTACAGCCACCTTTGATCCTGTTTGTCTGAATATTTTGTATCTTTAGCTATTGTAGTAGTAATGATTTATTTGGTGATCATGTTTAATGTAACATAAGATTTACTCTTTGTTTGTTAGAATAAATTTTATTCATTTTATGAAATAGAAGTTAAGATTATATTTTATCAAAAAAAGAGCTTTTTTTCAATTTTAAATGTAGATTAAAAATTCTCACAAAACTTCACTCTTTGTTTTTGACTGTGTATACTGAAAGTATTCTGCAGAACTAAATACAGACAGTTTCCTAACAGGACTCTCCATTTTATCATCATTATGAACTGGATCTGAAAGAGAAACCTTTGGGAGAAGGAAGCTTTTCCATTTGTCGAAAGTGCTTACACAAGAAAACTAGCCAAGAGTATGCAGTAAAAATAATTAGCAAAAGGTATAAATATTCTATAACACAATAAAAATATTTTCTTTGTTACTGTCACCCATGGATTAGAAAAATGTTCACTACATTTTCAGAAGTGGAAAAATAACTTTATATTATTTCCTTTCTGTAGAATTTACAGAAACTTATACTAACCTTATGACCTTTAAAAGATTCTGAAAGTCTTTTGAAACAAAACATTATTCTTTTTTGGGGAGGACACAAGAAGAAGCCTAAAGAGTACTTTTCTGGTTCTTTGTTGTATTCTACCCTAATTTCCCCTAATTTCCTGGGTGTCCCGATGTCAACACCACAATGGAAGAAGCTGAGTTGCTTTGTACATGGGGACCATCTGGTCCTCTTCCAAAATAGGTACTTCTAGCAGTTTCTGTTCAGAGAAAAATAAAGATAAGGGATTATTTAAGGATCGGGTAGATCTTTTTTAGCTTCATTTTGCAGTGTTCATTAGTAAGTATGTCCCAGTGCGTTGCAGAATGCTATAGGGAAGAGAAAGTGTAGATGTTCTGCTATCAGAATGATAGTTCACAGTGATCTCTTCTCTAAGACATTTGGCTGTACCTCTGTTTTTCCAGACTCTAGAAGTAACTGTCCACCAGCCTTAAGTGTTTCATCACATGCTTTTTGGATAGGATAAGTCCAAGAATAAGACACCTAAATATAGTTGTCTGAGTCAGTTTTCTGAGGTGTGCTATGATTAATGGAGGCCTACTCATAACAATTAGTGGAGTCTACAGAGATTCAAATGACTAGACTCTAGCCATGGGATTCAGTAACTTAAGCATAGGCATCTACGTCGTGCCAATTTAGCATCTGTTGGTGTCTTCTCTGTCCTCCAGTTCCCATCAGTCTTGTGACTACTACTTTTATGTAGGTGTCTCCATGGCCGATGTCTTCCAGGCTCTCCTATGCTTAGGTCACTGAATCCTACTCTAGGTACATATTTTATGGTGAAGTAGTTCACCCTATAAGATTAATTAGGTAGAATTTCACTATCATAATGAGACCTTAGACACACAGTATGCAGTTGACACAACATTGGATGTTTCACTCTAGAAATCCCTGCCTTGTGTCTACATTCAAAATTTTTTTGTGTGGTGCATGCAGAGCTGCAGAGCAGTGTTCTCATCTTAAGCTGATGTATTTTTCTGTTTCTGGCTAACAGTGAGCTAAGTAGTATTGACTTTTCCCATAGAACTAAACTTTCAGAAATGATGTTGCCAAATGATAATATTACAGTTTCTTTTGCTCTTTCTTGTTCGTCTTGGTGGACCAGGCTAAATGAAGGTAAAGAAGTGGTCTGTATACGAAAGAGATATTTTTCGTTTTTAGGATTGTAGGCTGTGAGCAGACTCAGAGCATGTTTGTGCAGTATTTACAGGGAGCAGTAAACCCACACTCTGAATGGCTGGACACAAACCAGCCGTCAGTAAGAAACTTCTAAACAGTAAATAATACTGCTCTGAGGACCACTTTATTAACTCTTGCTAAAAGGAAAAGTATAATAGGTTTATGGTAACTTCTTTGCCTCCAAGTCAGTCAGTCTTTCACTCCTACCCATCAAAGGTGCTAAAAAAGCGAATCCTACACAGACGCAAACCTTTTCATGTAGTTGAAGTGAAAGCTTGCATCAAGAGTTCCTCTGTGGTGTTACTTTGTTAGTAGTGCAGGACCTGCCTCCGTCCAACTATTTGATGTTTATCTATGTGTCTGAAAGCCAGTGAAACAGTAAAATAGCTTGAGTTATTGTTTTAGAGATTCTAAGTTGTTTTTAATGGTATTTTCTGTTTAAAATCTGACATGGTTAACTGTTTATAGAGGGGTGATACTCAGAAAAGTCCATGCAGAAAGGTTGATGTTCATGATGCTGAACCTTTTTCGTCTGTTTCCTAGGTCCACCTTCTCCTTATAGTAGTTTAGGGGGGAAAGATTATTTGAATCGGGTTTTTTTAATTTCTTGGGAGAGGGAGGGATGTGGGGAATGCAACCAAAAATTAAGAACATGTGGAGAGAGAGATTTTATCTGCGTTATCCATGAGGCCATTCTCTAAGTCAGCACTCAATGAGCCTTTCTCAGGGAAAATTTTTGAAAAAAAAAAAAAAAATCAGGCATTATTTGCACCAAATAAATCACCATATTTAGTGGAAATAAAAATGTTCTATTCTGTCCCCATTCAGATAGGTTTTATAATGTTCACCATGTTAACTCTTTGGCTATAGCTTTCCGTATTTGAAAGAGAATTTGTGGGATGATTTTTGCTGTTCAGCTAATCTCTTCTTATCTCTTTCATAGTGTTACAATGGCCTCTTTAGGGGGTCGTTTGTATAACGCAGTTCATATGTAGATGATGTTACTCTGTGCTACTAGGAGTTCATAATTTCCGTACGGCATTGGACATATGTACCTCCTATAAGAATGAAATAGAATTGGGCCAATAATTTGAGTCTTCAAGATAAAGGTGAACTAACAAATACTTGTAGGAAGAGAGGTGAAGTCAAATTGCACTGGACTAAGGGAAAGGTTTGTTTTAAATGGAAACTATTATATAATATCATTTCAGCTTTTGGTGTAGCAAGTTGCAGTTGCATCAAAAACGTTGTTTATTTGGGTGTGGGTTTTAGTGCCCTAACTTGCAGGACTGTGTGGAGAGTTTTGCTGAGCTTACTTTGAATATGCTTTTAATTGTGTTTAAGTGGTTGTAATATTAAGAAAATTTGGAATGCAAGCAATTAAAAAAAGAGGTATAATACTTTGAGTGTGAAATTTGCTTAGTAAAATTGGTACAAAATGAATGCTCAATTTTTCCAGAATGGAAGCCAACACCCAGAGAGAAATAACAGCTCTGAAACTCTGTGAAGGACACCCGAATGTAGTGAAGTTACATGAAGTTTTTCATGACCAGGTATTTTGAAGAAACTGTAATCAGTACAAGCCAAACTCTTTGCCATGTCTTTTCCCAAGAACTTTTAGGAGTTAAGCATACAGCTGAGACAACTTTTTTCCTAGGGCTTGTGTCTAGTCAGTATGGAAGATGAAGCAGAAGTTCTACATTCTACATTCTGAAGTTACTCTACCAAATCAAAAAAGTATTTGAAAGAATTAGAGTCCTGGATTCTGTTTCTGTCCTTAGTCTACTTTGTTAATCGTCATACAATATATTCATGGTCCAGTTTCCGTATCTGTGAATAGATAATCACCTTCCCTCATGGCTGTCATGAATCTTAAAACAGAATTTGTAAAAAAAATTTATGTAAAATAATTTGGAAATCTTGCATATGAAGATTACATACATACCTACTGCGCATTTTTTTTTTCTTGCATGTCAGTAAATTAATGGAGATGACCATGTAGCTTGCTAACTTACCAATTGTGAAAGTAGAGCCTCTATTTGAAACTATATTGAGATCAATTTAGGGTTTATTTAAAGTCCTTAGTTGTCTTTCTCCCTAGTGTAATGCAAGCTCCAGAGCATCTAATAAGCCATAATTTAATTTAACTTAGAGGTTGGCGCTGGTTTGAGCTAGGGATTTGGACCAGTTTTCCTGCAGAGGTACTTTCCAACCTAAACTACTCTGTGATTCTAGTCTAGATTTTGTCATAGGCTCTCTTGCCTCCCCACATATCCCAGTCTATCCCCAGTATGCTATTTACACAAGGACCAGCAGGGTGCTCATGTGGAGCATGAGAGCATGAAAAATTGTATATTAATCTTTAACGATAAGGAAGCATTTTTTTGCATTTATGTACAGTATGAGGTGTGTGTAGAACAGGACACTTTTTTCACTTTCCTTTGAATAAAATTACTATACTCGGGAATATCTTAAAAAAAAAAAAAAAGTTCTTCAGATTGTTCTGAATAGGCTACTCTCCACCAGCCTAACTATTGTATTTTTAGTTACTCTTGGTAGTTCCCAGATGGTTTCTTCCACATTAATCATGCACAATATTCTGAAGACCAAAATGGGTCTAAATTTTCTAGTTTGACATTTCTGTGGTTTGTCTTAAAAAAAGAAATTCAATTTTTAACCTGCTTTTATATCAGTCTGATCAAATTCTACATTAGTAATCCAGCCACAGAGTATTGGGTTGCAGTCTCTTCTGGTGAGCCATAAGTTTTTGAGCAGAAAAAGTCTGTTTATCCTTCCTGACTTTCCTGCTGGCTATTCCCAGGACATAAAGAAAATTTGCAGGAGAGGGTATCTTACAAGCACTACTAGCAATGTAATGCTATTACTAGTAATGTAATTACTAGGAGGCACTTTGTTCTGTTGCTGCTTTCTGTCCACATAGCTCTGCTTCTGTTCTTTGATATCTAAATACTTTGCACCTTCTGTTCCTGACTATTTCTTTTAATTTCATTCTTTGACCTCTTCCCAGAAGTTTTTTTTCTTTGCTTGCAAGTATTACTTTCGTTACTGTCGTTCTGGAGAAGGAAATGTAGAAGCCATCCCATGCCTATATCCATTACCTTTTGAGAATGCTAACTTCATTTTTCCCGTCCTGAGAAGTCTGCCTTTTGCAGTTGATGGTGTGCTAATGTTGCCATATAATCAAGGAAGTCACTGCTTATTGATTGTCTTGAAAAGAACAACCATCTAAACAATCATTACTTTTTTAATTAAAAAAATACTCTTTAATGTTTGGGAAGATGTCTGTTGTGATTCTAATGGTAGAGTAGCTTTTGCTACTACTCTGTAGGGGATGAAATCAGAAGAAATTCTAGAGACTCTTCAATTTTACAGTAAAGTTTCATGGTGCTTTTGAAGCATGTGGTAACATTTAATGTCTAACTCCTTATGCATATTGATAGAAATTTATCCCTACATCAGAACAGGTTTAAACAGCAGAAGTTGGGGGTTTTTTTTGTAGCTTTGTTAGCCAAAAGAAAGGCATTTTGTCTCCCGTATCCAAATTCACCCATTTACATGGTGGCATTGCATTTTTGTAAATAAGTGTGGGTGGACATGGGGAAGACATCAACATTCTTCAGTCTCAGATTGATGGGGAAAATGTCATCTGAGATTCAATTTGGTGCCTCTTACTGGTGTTATGAATTGCTGTGAGCAGCAGTTTTATTTCTTCAAACTTTAAGAACCTATTGGAATAGCATCTAGCTCCTGAATGAACGTTGGTTTGTAATGTTAAATTTCTAACATGCCATGTTTTTCTTCATTGTTTCAGCTTCACACATTTCTAGTAATGGAATTGCTGAAGGGAGGAGAATTGCTTGAGCGTATTCAGAAAAAGAAACATTTCAGTGAGACTGAAGCCAGTCATATTATGCGCAGACTTGTTTCAGCAGTGAGCCATATGCACGATGTGGGAGTAGTCCATAGAGATCTGAAACCTGAGGTATAGTGACTTGCATGTATACGTGTGTGTGTGTGTGTGTGTATATGTGTATATACACACACGTTCAGACACTATGTTATTAAATATCTGGAATGTGATGTTATTTTTGTTCCTGCAGCTTTTATTAGTTTTTTCTACTTCTGTATTTTTTATAAAATGTTATCACTTAGAAAAATGTCTACAGAATTTGCTGTTCATAAATAAAAGTAACTGTTAGGAATAATTTTTAACTTCAAGCAATTTACACCGTAACTTTTGTCAAAGACATTCTTTGCCTATTTGGAGACAGTTTTTACTAGTGGTAAATAGGTATTTATTTTATGAAACAGTTCACGAGCAGAGTTATGTTGCTTGGATACGTTGCCTGTACATTTCCACCTTTACTTTGATCTTAATTCCCTCAGTAGGGTTTCTTTTGGAGGTAGCTGCAGCACCCTTATACTGTCTTCTGTCTCAGTCAAGTGCAAAACAAACCACAAACTAATGCAGCCAACTAATCAAAAAGTGTGATTTGAGTTCAGTGAGTTAATGGTTTCCCAAAAGAAACAATCATTTAATATGTATTTTTCAATAATCTCTTGTTCTGGTATTTTTCTTGTGCAGCAACATCTTGCCTTCCAGGCAATTCAGTTTCCTGTGGTAAAGTTGACCACTGGCTTTGTTCTTCTTCCCGCAGCCCATATTTGCTCCTTTTCCTTTGCCAACAGTGGGCTTGGATACGTGTTAGTTTTCTTTAGCCCACGAATAGTATAGTTTGATGTTAGTTCATGCAGTAAGGATGTTGTATTGGTGATTACAGTCATCATACCTCAGGAAATAGCTGCTGCTTTTGTATTTGGAGTTTAAAATGATCCACTGTTCCTACCAATGTTTCATGCTTTTGTAACATACCTTCTGGTGTATTACAAACTTATTTCTTCTATAGTAATCCCAGCTCAACAGGTGAAGAAGTCTGCTAGGTATTGGTATTATAACTGTTATATATATAACTGTTTTCCAATGTTACTCCAAAATACATGTTCGAAAACATCTCTGTACTGGAGTCACTGTACTAAATAAACAATCAAATGAAGAGGGGCTATTGTGAAATTCTAATGTGCTAATTAAAAATGTGACTCTTAGAAAATGTTCTTCTGCTGACATCATCAAGGAAAGAAAACAGCTTTTGAAACAGATCATTATTTAAAGGACAAAACCCAGAAATCCTTTCTCGCTTCTCATCGTTCTAGCCTTATTACCATCTTGAATGTAAAGGCCAGATTCTGTAAAGCAGAGTTTCAGATGCGTGATAAATTAGGCAGTCTTCAATTCTACATCATTTTCAAGAACAGAAGTCTGGGAAGTCCCAGTAATGAAGGGTTAGCAAACAGCTTGCAGAATGCATTGCCTCCACGAAGTCGGACCAGCTTGTCTCCTTACTGCTTGTTGTTTTGAAAGTTACTATTTTAGGTTCAACAGGAACTTGGTATGGGATATGCAGGCTTACCAATATAGATGTGTTTAGTGCACCTTTCTGTAAAAAAAATATCTAGGAAATTGTTTCCTTTCTAACAATTTCAGTCAGATTTGTTTGATGTTCAACTTTGACATCTAATGTGATAGTGGTAATTCTATTTTAAAAAATATGGCTGGTCAAATGTGACTAAGGATGAGGTGCTTTTTTAATTGCATGGACCGGATGGAAGGCTTTTCTGATCTAAGCTATAGTAATTAGATCACATATTTGCTCTGCAAAATAGAGGGAAAGTACTGGATAGAAAATAGATAATTTATTGTGGGGTTTTGTATAACACGTTGTGTTTACCTGTTAAATGAAGTAGTCTGAAGCTAGCTTAGAACATTTGGACTGTGCCTTTCTTTCTGTACATAACCAATTTCATTTTTGTCTTAAGAAAGAAGGTCTTTTTAAATGAATGTCACTGAAGTTATTTACTTGCTGGCTTTATAACAGCACCAAATTAAAAAAGACAATGGTATTAATTGCCTATCCTCGCTATATTAATATTTCTACTTAAATTTGGCTTCCTTCAGATCCATTCTGCACAACATTTTAGTACAGAAAACTGACTTTCCTAATAGTGCATTAACCTATAACAGCAGTACAGAATGCAAAATTTTGTAGCAGCTGTTCTCTTTTATCCATAATAAATACTCTCAGGTTCTCCTTACTGATCTGCTTGCCGTCTAGCAATCATTTTAATTTCCCCCTTCTTAATGAGTTTGAAATTAGTAATTCACTTCTTGTATTACAAAATTGCATAGGGCTACAGGATTTCTAATTTTGTGACTTTTTCTAGCATTCCGTAGGTTAAAAAGCAAAGGCAACAAGGCTCTCTTTTCTCTCAGAAGTTCAAGGGGGGAGTAGAAATATTTTATAATTCATCTTGACCTCAGCCGTTTCTCTTAAAACTTCGCTTGTTTGTCATTTTATCATGACAAAAATAAATACCCAGGGGAAAAGAAGAACAGATTGTCTGAAATCTCCTTCCAAATTGACAACAACTTGTCTCTCTTCAAGTCCGAGATGCCACATTCCAGTCTGTAAAGTTGGAATTCTCAGGGACTACTGGACCAAAGTTTCTTTACCTTGGCGTAAGGAGTAGGCCACTGGTTAAATGTTGGAGTGCTATGTGACCTTCAGTGCTTGAATGCCACTGGTCCCAGGTCTCTTCCAGAAAGCATATCTAAACTGACTTTGAGATCCATGCCAGACAGCAGTCAATAAAACTACTGAGCTATTGGTGAACTTTCTGATCTGTCATCTTTCGCTTTCTAATTATTCTTTTGCGTTACTGTGCCCATAGCAATATGGCTACAGTGTGTTACTACTTGAGGACCAAAGACTATTCAGTTGCAATACAAGACATGAAACAAGAGTTCCACATGCAAGAAAGCTGTCATTTGGAACATACCAGAAGAAAGCAGAAGCTTAAGAAAATATACTTTTGTTTGAGGAAGAAGGCAATTCTCCGCTTGTGTTGATGTCTTTTGCTTTTTTCCATGTCAGTGTTCCCCAAATTATTTTCCTTACTGTTCTCTGCTGAATACCCATTTTCATTAATAATCTCAGACAGAACTATCCTGAATTGCAGATACTCAGGAGGCAGATAAACACATCACATTTTCTTACATCCCAGAGTACCGTTATTTCTGCTTCTCCATTTTTTTCTCCCCAGTGTCTCTCAGTTCCCCTTTTCCCTAGATAGTTTTCTGCAGTAATAAAGGTGGAGGAAAAAATAACTATTTAAGTATTCTAACCAATTTTCTACCTGGTGCTGGTATTGATTCTGTCTTTGCTTTTCAGAATTTATTGTTTACAGATGAAACTGATAATTCAGAAATAAAAATAATTGACTTTGGCTTTGCTCGTTTAAAACCACCTGATAACCAGCCTCTTAAGACTCCATGTTTTACTCTTCATTATGCTGCCCCAGAGCTCTTGAATCACAATGGTTATGACGAGTCCTGTGATCTGTGGAGTTTGGGGGTCATTTTGGTGAGTGATTGAGGTTTTTGATTGTAACTTCATTTTATATATTTACTTTTTGTTAAAATGCAAAGAACTTGACATAATTTCAGACTTGAATTGGATAGATGATATTTCAAGTGAGGTGAAAATACTGCTGCACAAATAATAGATTCCAGAGACTGATGTTTTCTAGGGATGGAGATGTTTTTTCCTAAGCAGTAAAATAAATTCAACATTTCAGGAATGGAAAAAATACTTGGTACAATCTGGTTCTTAAAAAGAGATGATCTTGTTAGGAGATCTTACAGGCATCCATATAATCTTCATACAGTTTCATTTCAGAGAATGAATCCACCTGCTTCTGATTTACAGAAAATAAATTTCAGTACATATAAACTGGATAGAAATACCATTGTGTTTTGTTGATACTTTCCTTCTAACAAGGACTCCAGAAAAAGTCTTGCATACTTTAAGTTTTCTATAGCCTTGAAAGATATGCTAGTGAAAGTTTTATTGTATAGCACTGGTGATGCAAACAGAAGCCTTCCATATTTAGTAATAGGACTGTCAATAAATATACTGTGTTTGTTAATACTACTTTTGTTCTTACGACAGTATACAATGCTATCAGGACAGGTACCATTTCAGTCTCAAGACAAAAGTTTAACATGTACCAGTGCACTGGAAATTATGAAGAAAATAAAAAAGGGAGAATTTTCTTTTGAAGGAGAAGCTTGGAAAAATGTTTCTGAGGAGGCTAAAGAGTTAATTCAAGGTATGTATTCACAAATATTTAATGTACCTTATGTTCTTATCTCAGAATTTAGAGAACTATGCAATATCTGGATGCTGTGATCAGCATCACAGTGCCTAACCTGACAGAGTAGTATACACGGCTTGAGCTATGTACTGAGCCCCTAATTCAAGTTATGAGTAAAGGTGGACACATCAGAACAGTCCTACAACTTGCTTGTACACCTAGCAGAGTGCTTTTTAGTGTAGTGAGATGCTGATAGAAGATGTGTGTGGTTAGAAGTAGCCAGAGAGCGTCAGAAAAAATGAAGTCACTCTTGTAAAACATATTTAAAAGCAGATTTCTTCTTTTATGTTATGGTTGCTTTTGTAAAAACACCAAGTTATATGACGTTTTAAAAGATGAGCTTTTGCACAAAATGAATGTATTACTATCACTTTTCCTCTGGCTATTTTTGAATGCATGTACTAAGACTGCTGTATTTCTGAGCTGCTTCATTCACATTTGCCATGCTTTGATTCCCCCTAAGCTTTTGAGCATCGAATTATGTTTTCAGCATGAGATAGGCACTAGTCCTAATTTTACTAAGATTGAGTTCTGAATTTCTTGAGATGCAGGCTTGTAAGTAATTTTTCTGCCAAAAAGGTAGGTATTTCAACATTCAGACTACCCTTTTGAACTAAATCCTAGGGAGGTTTTAAGAAGTAATTTGGTAGTTCTGAGTTAAGGTGAAGATATGTGAATTGTCAAACAATTAAATAGCAGTTTCTTGCATTTAATGATTTTCCTGGAGAGGATAATAGTATAACATGGTGTGAGCCTTACCTAGGATAAATATTAGCATACCTAAGATAAATATTGTCATTATTTACTTACCAAAGCAATGCATGAGGTTTTCTTAAAAAATAATCCCATTTTCTATTAAAAGAAAATAAATAGCTCACAATTTAAGAGAATGCAATATATTTCTGTTAGGACTTCTAACAGTGGATCCAAACAAAAGAATAAAAATGTCCAGCCTGAGATACAATGAATGGCTTCAGGATGGGAGCCAGTTGTCATCCAACCCTCTAATGACTCCTGATAACTTAGGCTCTTCAGGAGCTGCAGTGCATACGTATGTCAAAGCCACTTTTCATGTAAGTTCTGAGAAATCTTTTATCATGTGCTAAATTTTGTAATGCGTTAATGTAGATTTTTTTGTATGTTTTCTCCTAATTAAAAATATGTATTTGTCCTTATAATTCAGTGATTGCTTATAGCTGCAATTTTTTCCTCAATACCTAACATCTGTGATTAAGTAGAGTGAAAACATGAATGATAAGGCAAGAATATATTTCTTGAAAACATTTATACTAGTAGGGTTTTAGGGACTGAGACATGGCTGTTCATGAAGTAGATATTGTAAATATTCTGTTTCTTAGAGAAATATTTTAAAAGGTCTTCAAACTTAGAAAAAAAAGAAAAAGAATCTTTCTGTTTAACTTAAGTGACTATTTGGATTTTTGTCCTTACACTTAAAAAATTGAAGTAAAATTTCTGAAACATACCTAGTTCATTTTTTTAAAATCATGGATACTTTTTTTTTTAATGGACTTGCGTACCCACCATTGTATATTTATTAAAAATGTTTGAACTGAAACTGTATTATACAAAATCTTGATTCTCATGTTCCCTTCTACAGAGAATAAACTGTATTTGAGCAGATTTATGCTAAAATACTTACAGATGTTTATTACCAAGAAGAGAAAAAGAAAATAATTGTTACTTGGAAAGGTCCTGATAATGCAAAATAATTTGGGCTGAAAGAAAAACTGTGAAGTTTAACAAAGCGTAGTTCCTGAAAATGTAGTTCTAAATAGGTTTAAGGCTTAATAAAAAATATTTCTAAATTAAAAACAGGAAGATTGTGTCCATTAATAATGTTATGTATTGGCACTTGAATACTTTTAAAGGCTAGTGAAGTTATTGTTACAGTTAAAGTTATTCATAGGGATTCTTCAAGACATTACAGTTTATCTTATAACTTACCATAGAAAATTCATAATAAACTACAAGCCATAAAATGTCTTAAACCTCTTGGAAAGCTTAGAATTACCTTTTATTTTTAAACAGGCCTTTAACAAGTACAAAAGGGAAGGATTTTGTCTCCAGAATGTTGACAAGGCACCTCTTGCAAAGAGAAGGAAAATGAAAAAAACGAGTACAAGCACAGAGACACGTAGCAGCTCCAGTGAAAGTTCACATTCTTCTTCCTCTCATTCTCATGGTAAAACTACACCTACAAAGACACTGCAGCCAACAAACCCCACAGACAGCAATAACCCAGAAACCATCTTCCAGTTCTCTGATTGAAAATCAGAGAATACCCTGTCTTGAAGATTTAAGTGGTCATAAACTTGGTAGTACCTATATTGTCTTCTCCCACCCAACCTCCCTGTGGCTTGCAGGCTACAGGAATGTGTCTGTCGCTTTAAAAGTATATTTCAATCATATCTTTTTAGCTTTGTATTTCAATACATTTCTTGTTAGCATTAAGTTTGGTATCACTGGATATAGTATAATACTATTATACAACCAACATTGTATTCTCTTAGGGCTAAATTACTATTGTGCAGTGAAGCTCAAGGTCAGGAGCTATGCTGCTCATGGTACATCTTGGAGGAAGTCTGTTTCTCAGTGTCAATCTTCCTCACAGTTTCTTCCCCAGTGTTCAAAGAGAGGAAAGCTCTGTAACATGTATAGAACTCTTGAAACTTCTGCTTTTACCCAGCTTTGTGAAGAATGTCATAGAATTTGATTCTTCATGCATGTAGAAAATCATTGGTACAATGCACCAAAGCAGTATTGTACTTTAAGGCCTTTTAAATTTGTGGTTACATTTTATCCCATTTATTTGAATTTTAAGAGCAAAATGAAGTTATGGAACTCTTACATTCTTTTAAGAACTCCGTACATCTTGTTTGGAACAACTGGGAATATAAGTCTTGGGGTTGGGTTTTTTTTTTTTTTTTGGTTTGGTTTGGTTTTTTTTTTCTTTGTTTTTTTGGGTTTTTTTTGTTTGTTTGTTTGTTTTTATTTAATTTTTTAAAAACATCTAGGGTAAAAGATGTCTGATAAGATGAGGTGTCTAGTACTGTGATACAACAATTTTTATTTCTACTTTTTGAAGTTACTAGCTTTTAAAATGTTTTACAGATTCTAAAATGTAATGCTGTAAGAGAAAGTGAAATTTCATACTGAATGCTTTGGAAAATGGTCACATGTTAAAATATCTATTTCAAGAATTAATTATAATTTATATTTTCTTTTTATATTTACACAACTTTAAAATACTAAGATTTTTTTTAAAGATGCAAAACTCCAGTCTCAGCATTTGTTATTCTAGGGTCCATACAATATGTATAACAAGTTATTGAATTTTGCATTGTGCAAATATGGCAGTTTAATAGTGACTGTAAAATATTAGAATATATGTTTTTTGCACTTTATGACATCAAAAGGAGATGTTTTATAATAAAGTGCACTCAGATCTCTCTTCCTACAAGGTGCTGAGCACTGTTTTACTGGGTTGAATGACCTGAAATCCACCGTATTCGGTGGTTGTGGTCATTGTGAAGGAGAATTCTGTACTTTGCAGGAGTGAATCCCTGTATATTACCCACTGTTTTCATTCCTTACTTTAAATTGCAAAGCTCTTTCTGCCTTGCTTTTACCTTGTATATAACAAATACTAGACCTGGGCACCTTGTGTAGTGTAGATGTTAACAACTTATGCACTGGGAATACTAAAGGGAAATTATATTGAACACTGTGCTTCACAACTTGTTCACTGTGGTGGTCCACAGTGAAATATTTCCTACTGTGATAGTATAGTATGTACATAACTGTTTGGAATCATAAATGTGACTTACAGAAACATCAGCATAAACTTTTAAATTGGTCTATTTTATAAATTTATGGAGAGCTCTTTTATTGCTCATATTCTCAATGGTTAGGGGTAACTTAAGTGCTAAAGATGACTCCAGTTTTGCAAATGCTTACATGTGTAAGTTTTCACTGAAGTCGGAAAGACTCCTTGACTAAAGTTAATCATATGCCTAAATTTGTGCGATGGAAGACTAATTGACTAGAGGATTTTGTTAACAGCTTGCTCTATTTTAAAGTAACCTTACTCCAAACCCTATGCAAAAAATGGTTATAGGAATTGTTTATATCCGTGGTTTTATTTATAAAATTATATCATATATCAGTATTGACAAATACAATACATCCATGTTTACGGGGATTGTGTGTATCAAAACAAGGCTTTGAAGCCCAACATGTTTGTTCTGTGTTTCTTTAATATTAATAATGGCATTCTGAGGTTTTGGAATTGCTCATGTGAAATAGTTTACTACTTTCTTGATGTGAATGTCAACAGTAATTGCAGCATTAATTTCAGGTTGATGTGAATATTGAGATTTGCACTGTTTATGTAGAATTAGTATATTTAAAGATCAGTATATGTGCTAATAACACAACCAGTTTTAAGTGGCTGATGTTAAAATATTGAAAAACAATTGTCATGTAATATATTCAGGTTTGCTTTCTGAATGCTCTCTTTGGAAGTAATCTAAATAATGAACATGGCTCATTTGTAAAAGAATACTTTTCCTCCCCCCAATAAACTTGCTGTAAATACAACAAACAATCCACCATTAATACTTGGTGTGCAGACAGTACAAGTGAATTGGGAGGTTGGAGAACAGGTTGCTTGTAAAGCTAGCACTTGAGGAGTTTATTTTTTGGTTTGATTTCATTTAAGTGTAAGAAATTTTTGGATTTAGAATACTGTGATCCAATTGAAATAACTTCTTAAAGTTAGGAACACAGTACAGTTGTTTCGCTGTTGCAAAATTTTAACTGTTGCTTGACAAACTGATGAAACAAGAAAAAGAATGCGTGCACAAGATACTAAATGCTACAGATAATGGCTGTATTGTCAGAGGGTTTTTTCACACAGGTTTTGAGAGATTTTTTGTAAGACTAGAATTATTAGAATGCATCACTTTGATAAAAGACAACTTTTATAGATGAGTATTTCTGTGTCCTCTATGTGCTTTAACAGTAGTTATTAAATAAAAATTTAAAAACAGGGCAATTCCTTTTGTCAGCGGTAAGTACATTTAGGTGTCACCTTGCATTGCTTTGAACCAGTTACCTGGGGTGGCTGAAGTGTTTATCACCTCCAACTTTCTACTGCCTCCAGGTAACAGAGCTCTGAAGGTGTGTTTGACACTAAGCTGTCTGAATTTTTAGATGAAAATCTTATCTAAGCAACTGAGTAAAGAGGTTTCCTTTTACATGGATAAAACTGTGTTGCAAACTAGGCAGCTCAAGAACAGGTTCACTTTTTGTTCAGATGAACAGTCTCCCTGCAGGAAACTAGTTACTCATGGTGAAACAATGTCTCAGCTTACTCTGTTGTCCAGCCTGGCTGTCTTAGGTCATCTAAAGACCATGGGCTAATTTTTTCATACTCGTACCACTGTTTCAAATCTGAGGTGCACAAGCCAATCTTCCTTAGTACTATAAATACTTCATGTTGAGTCAGTAAAGAGCTGTTAGACTCTATTAAGTTTATATACTCAGATTAGGTTTCCTTCACACTGCTGCTATGCGTCGATTGACTTTAATGTCTAGTACTGGTATCTCTCTACTGTGAGAAATTAATGCAGGCTGCAATAATGTGGGCAGTTTTGTTGGAAAAATCAAATTTCTTGTCAGTAAAGATTTAAATAACTGGTTATTAATCTAATCTTTAAAATAAATATTCTGTAAAGCTATTTATTCGTAATAGTTTCAGAAACAAATGTTGGTAATCAAGAGGTAATTCTGCTAAAGGATTTAGAGGAGTACAAAGGAAGTAATATGACTGACTTACTGTTCCTCTGCCTTAGTGAAATTTCTATGCTTTTATGTAAGGAAAAGCAGCTGAAAAATTTATTGTTTCTTAATAGGAGGATCAGTGTATTTGGCATATGGGTTGTTAGCAGCTAAGAAAGAAACTTTATTAAAATGCCTTATTAAACAGGTTTTTTGGGGTAACACAAAAATACAGTATTTCATCAGAATGGAATTGAGGCTTCAAGCTGGCATTCTTCATATATTTTCTTAGTGATTTTCCATGGCTACTTTTCTGAACAAGGTAGCAATACCTGCACAGCAATGTTCCCTAGCATTCATCCAGGAACAGAATAGTTCTTGGCAGAAACTATTCATAGGATGATGATACATGTTTATTGGTTGTGGTAAAGTGTTGCACAGGTATCTTGTGTTTTTAGTATGTGCATGTATTATGTGTATATATATAGATAAATGCCCTATTGCATGTCTAGGCTCAATTTAAAGTAATACACCTTGTTTAAGAGAACCTGTACTTAAAAATGAGTTCTTGACTCACAGATTCAAAGGACCAGACAAGGGGACAGCCACGGAAGAGGAAGAAGGTTTTGGGAAGTTAGAGATGAGAGGCTTCTGGGAAGATGTTTTCAGGGATAAATTTCTCCCCTCTCTATCTCCATGTGCAAGTGTCTACCCCAGCCAAAACCAGCACAGCATGGAATATTTGCCGATGCTGAATTGCAAGCTTTCTTGCTGGTTACCCAGCATAAACACATTTCCTAGCTCTGCAGGTCTGTGAGTATATGTGTGTGTATGTCTACACACGTGTGTGTGTCTTTATATGTCATTTTGGTCTTCAGTTGGAATTTTTTATTATTTTTCAAGTATTGTTCCAGATGCTTTTGCCAAGTTGGTGGTCCTCATTCTTTCCTTGCAAATATGACAGTCTTTCTCAACACCAATAGTTACATTGCAAAACATGACATTTCCTTCCTTCAGTCAAGATAGTTGAGTGAATATTCTGGACTGAGAGACCAGGAAGTAACATTTCTGCTGTTTCTGCTGTAAAAAGATAAAAGTGCTTTGATCTTTCTCTACCCATGAGAAATATTTCTCAGTTTGCTCCTTTGACATGGAGGGGCCTGGATTCCATAAATAATGAGAAACGCAGAGCTGTTTGCTAGCTCTCACCTGCCATCCTTCTTCAGTAGATTCTGGATGTTCAGAATACCTGTGTAACATAGGATGACTCCTGTGGTCTGCACTAGTAAATAAAGTGATGCCTTCAGTTACATAGACCAGCTCGAGCAGTCTTGTTGTTTGTGCCCAGAAGCAGCAACAACAGAGAAATATAAGACACCTACAATAATGTAAATTTGAAGAAAACCCATGTATTTCGACAACCTTTGTGTTCTGTGTGATATGAGGGGTAGTCTGCAACTGCCTGGAAATCCCTGGTAAGTTTTTAGGTAGATGAGATGGCACAGGCTGCTCTGACAGCTTCCCATCACCCACAAGCCATTCCAGATCCTTTCTGCTGATAGGTGCTCTACACTTTCCTTGGTTCTGGTGTTTGTAGCCACCTCTCAGCCAGCAGAGGTGGGGAAGTAAGTGTTCTATTAACTTAGTTAAGGCATTTTGGTTAACACTGGATTAATTTATTTCATAGTTAATCCAAAGTAAAAGTAGTAATGAAGCATTCTTGCAGAAGTCTGCTAACTTATTTTGAAATGCCAACAATAAAGCTGAGAAAAACAGAGAGCTCTTTAATTGCTATATCCTTGCTGCTTTTATGTTCAAGTGTTAGTACTGTTCTACTTGGACTGACATGATGGTACATACTATCCATATGCAGCCTTGGCAGGTCATCTAGTTCAATTTTAAAGTTGTCAGATTTAAAGGAAAACTGGAGATCACCAGCAAAGTGAGAACAGGCCTTTAATCTTAACCTACATCTGGATTACAAAAATAATAAAGGGTTGGCATTGGCTTTCAACCTTTACAGTCTTATCATTAAGATGCTACTTCAGCAAATTTTGATGCTTACAGATATCTTTACTGTACCTGTAGAGAAAAAAACCACCACCCCAGCAAAATCATTTCCTGTCAGAAAAGGCTGTATTTTGCCAGAGTCCCAGGAGAAGAGATCATCCGTAATTTCTGCCTTTACCTCTGAGGCTGTACAGGCAAATGAATTGGTGACAGGTTCTGACAGCTGGTTACAAAGGAGCAGGCTGTGTTAATCTGCCCTAAAGTGGAACAGGTTGTCCTATGTCTTGTGCCTGTGTGGGCAGGGAGAGAGGGAGGGAGCAAAACGGGAAGAAGGGAGTGCTGAGTGCTTTGCCTCACCGAAATGTACAGGGCATTGCTTTTGAACAAATAATGGTTTCCACATTTAGCTTAAAATCTTGAAGGAAAAAGACCAACCCATAACAAAAACCTCAAAAAACCAAAACCAAACAAAAAACCCAAACAAACAAAAAAACCCACCACAAAACCCCCAGAGCAAAACAAAAAAGCCCCACAACCAGATTAACCTATCAACTTTTTTCTTCTGAGGGAAATGGCGTCGTCTTCAACTGGTAAAAGCAGCAACATGGACATTGATTTCCTTAGCTCATTCTAAGCCAGTTGTCAACAGATTACAGTGAAGTTTTCCTTCTGTCAACTATGCACTTCTCTAAGATTCTTGGACACATTAACAAAGTCCAAAACTTTGTGGCAGAAGTTTACGAAAACCCAAAATAAGCAACTGCAATGGTTTATTTTGCCCAATACCAGGATATTCAGAAAACAAATGAGGATAGGGTTCTTATTCTGGATCGTTTTGTGAATTCACTGGTGAAAGAAGTACAAGAAAGCTGTTTTCTGGAAGACTGCTCAGAACTCACTGAAGATTGATTTGTGAAACTAGAAGTCACCTGAATACTCTTGTCTCTACAGATGTAAAAGCCTAATTCTGCTAGTCCAGAGGATGATAAGCCCAGCCTGTTGTTGGCCAGTCTTGTCAAAGCCACAGATCTATGAAAATCTGTTGTTGGGGCTTCTGGCTTGGAGGTACTTCCTCAGCAGGGCGTGAACAGCATTTGGCAAATCAGTTTCTTTAGCTTTGTTGGGATGATAACAGTAATGAAGGTTTTTATCTTCAATCAGCCTGTTGTTTTCTTCTTGAGGCCATGGTGTTCAGAAATAGGAAATTTTTTTGTTGTTGCCCTAAATTGCGTGATTAACCACTGTAGTGGCCTCAAAGTTAATGCAAAACAATCTGGAGAAGTACATCATGTCATTATTAACAAGTCAACCTTGGTTTTACTTGGATTCTTGCCAGAGCTGTATGCAGCACAGAGCAATAGAGTTCTAAAAGGTTGAGTGGGGCCACATAAAGTAAGTTGCAGTGTGTAAAGCCAACCGAATATTGCAAGAACATAAGAGATGTCCAGCTGACCCAAACCAATTGTACTAGAAATGCATGCAGCACTCGAGATGCAGGCATGCCATGGTTTGCAGGGTGGCAGAATGATGCCCACTGCTTTGTTTTCAGTAGCCTTCCTGTTGGTCCCTGGTGTTTTGTACGCAGTCACTGTACAATGCAGCAAGGATCTGGGGGAATTGCCTGATTTCATATCTGACATCCTGTGTAGAACAGGGTATCAAATGTAAATCAGTTAGTCTTCTGTAGAGCAAATAACTTGTGTTTGACCAATTCATGTTACCCAAAAAACATCCAGTCTTGATTTGGAGACATCGAGACTTGAGGAATCCACTGCCTCTTTAGTGTTTGAGCAAATAGTTAATTATCCTGGTAGCTTTTAAAGAGATCTAATTCCTCATACAGATTCGTTGCAGGTCTCTAACTTATTTAATTTCTTATTTAATTTTCTCTAATAATCTATTGGTAAATCCATTTTTCTTTACGTGAAGGTTAACTGGTTCTTCCAGTTACTATGGCAGAGAGAGACTGTTGATAGGCCAGGTCTCTGTTTGGGTCACGTCAGGCTAGGCAGGCTATACTCTGCCACTGTCTTCTGCTTTCCTCTGGCACAAGCCTAGTGTCCTCATGATACCCCTGACATTCCATGAGCTGTTCAGAGAGACATGATGAGACCAAAGGGGGCAACCCTTTGTTTTAGGACTTCCATGTACTAATTTTGGATTTACTGTAAGACTTTTCTCCAGTTATTAATGTAATTGAAAAATATAATTTAAATTAAATATTTTTACTCTTTACAAATGCAGAACAAAAAGCAGTTGCTGAACACTTTTTTCTATATCACAAACATTTTTCTTACGGCTGGGTACTAACAAATTGATGAGGTTGCTAGAATTTTTTCATGATCTTTATCCTCAGCAACTCATGATCTTCGTGAATTCCTCTGATTTGTGTCATTTTCTTTCCCATTTGCCGTAGTAATCACAATATACAGCAGTTTCTATTAGGTTGAGGCACTTTCAGAAATTATATGTAGTTTTCGACTCCCTCTTGTGGTCTGGCAATGTAGTCTAGCTGCTAATATTGACAGCAACAAAAATATTTGAATTCACTATGACACTGTAGGTGCTTCAGATTTAACTGTCATTTTTGTACCAGATGCATTTAAATAGCAATGGAGAAATACTGATGATTATTAATAAATGCAAATATTTTTATTACCAATAATTAGCTAGGAACATTAAAAAAAAAAAGAAATAGAAGAAAAAGTGAAAATTCAAAGTCTTCTATGTAACAATTGGATTTATTTAAGGGATTGAACTTAGGAGCTGAAGAAAGGATGTAACTCAACTGCTGCACTCAGTAAATACAGTGCGAGAAACACCTGGTCTTCTTCTCTTAAGCAGTGACAGAAGTGCAGTTTGAAACAGCAATTAAATGAAGACAGTGATTCCTTTGTAGATAGAAACTGATATGGGAATAAAGCCAAAGTATGATTTTAGCCAACAATGTAATGAAATCAAACAATTGTACCACAGAGAGAAGAGCAGCCAGTATTGCTTTGCTAGCTAAAGAGACTTTTCAGAATCGTATTTGAAGATGTTCATTACTAAAATCTAGTTTTCTAATTTCCTAACATGTAATAGGTATCTTATTTTTACCCTTAAGAATTAGTTAAAAATGGTACGTGGGTTATTTTCTGTGCTGGATAGAATGAAGGGAACTGAAGATCAGTGGGCTAATTGAAGTATCAGAAGCTTGCATCTTTCTAAAATCAAATAATTATTTTTTAGAAGTCTGGAATAGTTACATTCTGGACCCTTTTTGCGTAAGTGAGTCAAAAAGATAGGAAAATGTCTTTGCCACTGATGTTCAATGTGTCTAGGAAGATTTCTTTTTTGAGGTCAAGCGAGAGATTGGATCACATCTAGAATTGGCTGAATTGTGTCTGTCAGTTTTGTTACTGCACAAAAACAATGCAGAGACCCTCTTTACCTGCTGCTGCTCTATGAGCATCACTGTGTAGGATAACAGTTGAAATGCAGCAGGACAAGAGGCTTACTCTAAGTGTAACGCAATGATGATCCATGGTTAGACCTTACCTTGGCTCTTCCATGAACTTAAAAGTGTTCAAAGCATTTAGTTGAAATCCTTAGACCTTTGATCAAGGCTGAAAATTTTCACACTGGCACAATAAATGTGACAAACAGCAAACAATGGTCTTTTTCTTCCCATTTTGCTTCCTGTTAGTTATTACATGTTAATACAGGATAACAATTTTACTGGCAACATAGCTTTGTAAAAATACAGTTGTGGAACAAGTAGCAATTCAGAAATAAATACATCTATTCATCCTATAAACACCACTGAAGTGCTTTTTTTAATTCTGGGAGGTGATTTTTTGTGTGTTTAAATCTGTGCATTTGTGATGTGGAGGATATTTCCAGAAGCAGTTTACAAATAGGTTTAAAATGCAGTATGAAACTGCATTGGGCTGGAACAATGTGACTTTATATCACCAGTTGAGTGATAATCTTTGTATTCTTTTCCTTGGCAATGCTGATTCCCATTTAGCATGCAGGGGCTTGGAAAGGATATCTTTTAGAGTCTGACTTTTTACCTTTTGTAGCAAAATTAGTAATTTAAAATTCTGATTCAGCCTTTCAATAGCAATGTCTGTTAGCACTGTCATTTGTTGACTGAGAATTAACATCAAAAGGTTTCATACAGTAGTGAAAAATTAGTATTTGCCTGATTGTACAGCCATACATTCCTTTTTAAGTATCAATTGTGCTGCATGTTATTTGACAAGTGCAGTATGAATTGAATCCATTTGAAAGCAACCAACTACAAAATCAGAAGTCCATTGTGAAGGAAAAAAATGCTTTCCAGGTTCCTAGGTTTTCCTGAACAGTTTTGTGTATTATTTGAATGTTCAAACAGCAGTAAGGGCTTAATGGTTTACAAAATAATGTACATTCACAGATGTTTTGTCTTTAAGAAGATAAATTCATCTGAGTATAAAACCTTGAAATGTTGAAATACTTTGATAAAGCGTATTTCACTTCTTGCTATGAGGCGCAGGAATGGCAGGTTTTATAATGTGCATGTCGTCAAACCGTTGATTTTGCAGATGCTGTTCAGTTTCACTTAATTTCCATTTAAGTTGCACTTTGGTACTCTCAAAAAGGAACCAAATGTCCCTGTGTCCTGGTTTTGGCTGTGAAATCATTTTCTCTAACAATTTTAATATGGTCTGTTCTAAATTTCAGAGAGAGAACTGCCTTCAGTAGGAATGGAGAACTCTCTGCAGTTACCTTGTTTTACTAAGAGTTACGCTAACTGAAGAAAAAGACTTTGATCCCAGTAATTTTTTTTTTTTTGCTTCTATAATGCTTATCAATTGTATTTTTAATTGTAGAGAAATTACTTCTCACCTCAAATGCACTTTGGCCTAAAATTTTTTGCATTTCACATTTGAGAAAATGGCAGATGGTAGCAGGAGTTGAATGTGATTGATTTAAAATACAAATAATATTTGAATTGCATCTCTGATGACTTGTGACAGAATACATTTGACATCTTAATAGACAATAAAATATTGTGAAATTGAAAATAAGAAATTGGTGAAATAAAGATTTGTGCTGAGGAAAAGCTTCTTTTTAATATCAACCCTAAAAAAAACTCAGAGCAAAAAAATAGTTTCAGTAATTGGCACTTTGATTAGCAGCTTCAGACAAACTGTACTTGGAAAAAACCCCAAACTGCTGGTCAGTGTGCCAGACTAAAAACCAAGTAGTAGGTAAATCTGCATATTAAACACTTCTGAAAATAGTGCAAAACCAGTTGCCATTAAGCACTGACAGCCTTTGACACAAATTGGGTGTTAAGCTTTGACTAGCTGATTCTCACAAGGGCCTCCATACCAGTGAGCTGACTTCTGCAAAGCTGTCATGAAAATACTGTTTTAATTAATTTATTTATCTAGATTAACGGAAAGCTGGAGCAAAGCTGAGGTTTGGTTCCTTCCCTGCCACTTCAGTAGTGAATAGTATTTGCCCAAAAAAACGCCAGAAATTGAGTTTAGAATAAAACCCAGTGATCTTACAGGTTTGCTTGCCTTTTTTCTTTTTTTGCTCATGTGAGTTCCAGCATTCTATTTGAATGTGACCTGTAAAAATGCAAGTACTTTTTGAATTTTTTTTTCTGAGTCCTTGTAACACAATCTTTAATATCTTAGTAATTAAAATGTTACTTTAAGTCAATTTATATTCTCCATAACTTCTACATTATACTAGTTTAAACTGCCATCACTTCTGGTTTTCATAGTTCTGTACAGAGTATTTCCAGAAAACTGCTTTTTTGGGTTTATTTTCAGGTTACCAGAAGTATCAGAGCGGTGCGTACTGAAAGTTCCTGTTTCTTCATACCAAGTTCATGAATTTGCGCTGAACAATCCCTTATTTCTCTTATTGCTCTGCGTATGGGGTGGTTGGAGTGGGAGAGAGGGCATAAAACAAAATGGTTGAGCAATACCTTTTAGTTACTTTGTCATCGTTTTCAGAAACCAGGCATCTCTCCATATCTTCTAGTTAGTTAGCCAGAGGTGAGGTGAATGAAAATAGCACACTATTTCTAGCAAAGACAGTGTGTGCTTCAGTCTGTGCCAACAGTTTACAAAATAGACGATTTCCAGAAACCAACACTTTGTTTCAGTATGAAAAAATAAGTGGCATTTGACAAAATATGCAGGGTCAGACCTATTTTCTACATCACTTTTATGATATTCATTCCAGATCCATTATTGTTAACGACTATGGGTCATCTACAATGGAATCATCTCACAGCAGTCTTCGGTAGGTTCCTTAATGTTAAAGCAGATTTCCTAATTCTTCCAATGCATTTCAAAATATACTAATGAATTTTGCAAAAATGTCTCATTTCATAAATAGTGGCTGTTGAGATAATAAGCCTGATGAACTGTTATGTAAATATTTTAATACTATTTTGCTAGTAGCTTTTACTGAAATGATGTGATCATTGCTAACAAAATGTGTTAAAATTGTTGTGAATAAATATGAATAATCTTCACAAGCAAATTAAATCTTTTCAGAAGTTGAAATTTTAGTTTTCATAATCTTATTTGTAAAAGAACTGTAGTTATGATATCAAAGCCTTTGAATTATCATTACTTTCATGCCTTATTCTTAATTTAATTGTTTCTCCATTAAACCACCATGCTATTATCATTTTAATGTTCTCTGGGTCTTCTGAAACCTCATGTAAGCAAAAAATGTTTTATCACATATTTCTGCTTTGCTTTTGTTACAGTATTAAATCTTCTCTCCAGTCCTACAGTACTCCCTATTTCTTTAACACTGTCACCTTCTGCTACTGTTTCTATTTCACTTTTTAAAATCTGAGGGATACTTTGTTTGCAGTTGGACTGTAATCTGTAAGCACTATAACAGCAACGTCACAAGGCAGATTACAGTATCAGAATTTTGTGCTATTACACTTTCAGTAGAACTGAGATTGAAGAGTAATTAGTTGAAACACTGAGAAAGACCTTTGGCACCTGTCATAGAGTTGCAATAGCTGTGGTGGTCTAAGGATAGAAGCAAAGCAAGGTGTGTATGAAGTAGGTGTTTGTTACATTGAGGATACAGCTGGGGAACACACAGACAAGGTTCTTGTCACACAAGCCTGGGTCTGTTCATGACCAATTAATGATTTGATGGCAGTGATTGATTTCCCATCTTTAAAAATATGCATCCTTTTTCTGATCTTTCACCTGATGATAAAAACCAAGCAAAACTTCAGAAAGCAGCTGTTCCTGGTAGTAGAGGTGACAGACACTAACTAGAAAACTGTTTAGAAAATGTTAGGTGGGCAGCAACCCTTTCAGGGCCCATAGACATGTCATACTTACATTTATCTGATCTGTTTATGTAACATCACATAAAGGTACCTGGTGATGTTACTGTTCCCTAAGAGTTTGAAGATCATAATAACAGGGTTTGGGGAGTAAGATAGATTGTTCTTAACAGTTATAAAAGAATGAGTGAGCTGTCTCAGGCTGGTAATGTTATGTTTGCCCAGATTTGACTTCTGTGATCTTGACATTTCTGAAGATTAACTGTGCTAGATCCAGCGGAGTGCAATGCATGTAAGAGCAACGACAGCATCTGTTTTTTCTTCAATGCAGTCTTGGTCTCTTTGTTACATTTTCTAGTGAAGATCAGTCATGAAGGTGGTTTTCTGAGGTGTATGTAAGTTTGTGGTACTAGTGTATCACATGTGTGATGTAGCATTTGGCAAAGGCACATGGTATTTATTGAAATTGTTTCAGCTATTATTTTTATTGCACCCAACTGTTAGAAATGTGTTTATTTTCTCAAAACATAGGCCATAATTTACACAGGGTGCACATCTTTGGCACCTCTCTACCCTCTGCTGTTCAACTAGGGAGCAAGCAAGTACTGAGCTGGTGGGCCACACTGGGGGCCACCTTTCTGTGGGACAAGATGGGACAGTGTATCAGCTACAAGAGCCCATAGAGAAAGTGTGATGTGAGGCATGGGGACAGAGAAGATAAAAAGGAGAATGCCCTTAAAGGGATTAAAAACCCTTAGACTGAGTGTGGATGATTGGTTTCAAGGTGGGGGAAGAGGCAACTATTAACAGGCAGGAACTGATCTGGTATTACACGTTATGGAAGTGGAAAAGTATAGCGGGGGGGGGGGTGATGGTGCATGTTCATCCTTAGCCTGTGCAACAATGAGATTGGATGAATTTGATGACATTGGGCAACTCATTTTAAGGAGCAGCAGTTCCTGCCCGTCTACCGGCCCTGCTACCAGCGGGCACCTTCGACAACTCGGCTGTCTCCTCAGTACTCTCCCTTTCTCCCCGCCCCACCCTGAGGTACCAG
>NW_009940018.1:0-5943 GCF_000696875.1 Nestor notabilis
GAAGGGCAACAAAGCTGGTGAAGGGTCTGGACCAGAACTGTTAGGGAGAACAGCTGAGGAAACTGAGGTTGTTCAGTCTGGAGAAGGCTCGGGGGGATCTTACCACTCTCTATAACTACCTGAAAGGAGTTTGTAGCATGGTGGGTGTCAGTCTCTTCTCCCAAGTAACAAGCGGCAGGACAAGAGGTAATGGCCCCAAGCTGCACCAGGGGAGATTTAGATAGGATATTAGGAAAAATTTCTTCACAGAGAGGGTGATCAGGCATTGGAAAAGGCTGCCCAGGGAAGTGGTAGAATCACCACCCCTGGAAGTGTTCAAAAACTCAGTAGATGAGCCCTCAGTGACATGGTTTAGTGATGGTCTTGGCAGTCCCACTGCCTATGCTGAGACCAACACTGATAACTTATTGCCAAAAATATGAAATACACTCCGGAGTTTGATTTATAAACTTACCTGGGTAAAGGTTATTTGTAAGAGTAGTGGTCGGACTTTTCTATTTATCAGGAGAGAGTAACACAGACTTAAAACCTCTCTCTTTTTATCCTCTAAGACAATGTATTAACTCTTTTTCACCCAAAACTTCAAATTAAGTGTTTCAGATCAACAACAAAAAAAAGTTTATGAACCTAAGCTTTTAGGTAGGAAAAAAAAAAAAAGTCACAGAATAATCTGGGTTGGAAAGAACTCCCCTGCAATGAACAGAAACATCAACTAGATCAGGGTGCTCAAAACCCCATCCAGCCTGGTGTTGAATGTTTCCATGGATGGGGCATCCACCACCTCTCTGAGCAACCTGTTCCTCATTGTAAGAAAAACCAAAAAAATCTTCCCTATATCTAGTCTGAATCTCCCCTCTTAGTTTAAAACCACTATCCTTTGTCCTGTCAGTAAAGGCCCTACTAAAAATCTCTGTTCGCATCCTTCTTATAAGCCCTTTTCAAGTACTGAAAGGCCCCAATAATGTCTTCCCGCAACTCCCTTTTCTCCAGGCTAAACAAACCCAGCTCTCAGCCTTCCCTCATAGGAGAGGTGCTCCAGCCCTCGGACCATCTTTCTCTCTTTTTATCCTCTAAGACAATGTATTAACTCTTTTTCACCCAAAACTTCAAATTAAGTGTTTCAGATCAACAACAAAAAAAAGTTTATGAACCTAAGCTTTTAGGTAGGAAAAAAAAAAAAAGTCACAGAATAATCTGGGTTGGAAAGAACTCCCCTGCAATGAACAGAAACATCAACTAGATCAGGGTGCTCAAAACCCCATCCAGCCTGGTGTTGAATGTTTCCATGGATGGGGCATCCACCACCTCTCTGAGCAACCTGTTCCTCATTGTAAGAAAAACCAAAAAAATCTTCCCTATATCTAGTCTGAATCTCCCCTCTTAGTTTAAAACCACTATCCTTTGTCCTGTCAGTAAAGGCCCTACTAAAAATCTCTGTTCGCATCCTTCTTATAAGCCCTTTTCAAGTACTGAAAGGCCCCAATAATGTCTTCCCGCAACTCCCTTTTCTCCAGGCTAAACAAACCCAGCTCTCAGCCTTCCCTCATAGGAGAGGTGCTCCAGCCCTCGGAACATCTTCATGGCCTCCTCCTCTTGTGTGGGAGGCCTAAGAGCTGAATGCAGTACTGCAGGTGGGGTCCCATAAGAGCAGAGCAGAGGGGGAAAATGACCTCCCTTGACAGTCACTGTGTTCACTGCAGTCCAGGACATCCATTTACAGTACCAAAGTCACACAGCGGGACTGGCAGTCCTGCAATAAAGGTAGAACAACTTTCTCCATGCTTTAAAACAGGAATTGCCAATAAGAACCTGGTCTCCTCAAATCTTGATGTCAATAGCAAAGCAACCTGGCCTATATCCCTGCTTCCATTTCAGTAAGTTCCATGCTTTATTATTTAACTAATGAAGTATAGGAGAGCAACACTGCAATATTCCCACATTTTCAACACATCTGGAAGCTCAAAGGAGGATACACAGAGACCACAAAGCATGCCTGCATGCAGCAGTCCTGTTACTAAACTCTCATCTGAACTTAGGTTTCCTGTGTCTTGATTCCCTAAGTCTGTAGTTCTCTGTCTTGAATACTTCCCGCTGTCTCCAAGCTTCTGCCAGGGCAAAAAGCCTGGTAGTTTTACCTCCCTTCCAGCTAGGACCCTGTTTACATCTCCAGTCTGCTGAGGTAAAGAACTGTCACCAGCAACAATTAACAGATTTTTGTACTTGACTGTCATTATATAACAACAGTGACATCTGTAACACTAGTACCAAGTATTGCAGAACACTCTTCAAAGAGTAAATGTTCTACTCTACTCCAGTGTAGACAATCTACCCCTAAATTCTGTTAGTTTATTCTTCCAGCTTTCCAGACAAAACTTTGCACACTCCAAATTCCTCCTGTTTTGCTCAACCTCAGCAACTGTATCCAAAAGTTACCACAAAAATATGATACTGGCTCATAAAACCCATACTTCCTCCAAATGCCCCAAATATGTTTTCCCTACCAAATGTAAAAAGACTAGATTTGCTTTACAATTAAATAAATTCCAATATATAGACCAAACCAGAAAAGGGAAGACTATCAGATCTTTTTCAACTCTTCAGCTATGCTTATGCTAGTCAATGTACTACCAATAACTAAGCACAAAATGGATCACTGCCATTTTCTTTCTTTTACATATATAATGCTGAGGCACATGTGTTTGTACATATATACACACACACACATACATATATATTACATTAAATCAAATTTTCCAATACTATATTCATCCAAGTTCTATACTATTTGCTTTTTGGTTTTCTCAGTCTGTCTTGCATAAATTTAATCTCATCCTCATAATTTAAAAAAATGATTTCTTATACCAAGTGGATAAAGCATGACTTAACCTTCTGACAATTTAAACAGATTTAAAGATTCTGCTTACATACACAGCACTGAGGTACTCCCTTGAAATTCAGCTGTACTATGCTCCCAGCTTTCCTTCAAATTCAGCCAAAAGCTCATTTAAACAAGAAATTGACTGAACCAGGTGAAAAGCAACAAGAGACGAAAGACTCCTCAAACGGACAATTTTTGATTTATTGCAAGAAACACAAAACATACAGAAACACAAAATGAAGAATTTGGGAAGATTTATCTTCACCCACGAATACATATAATTGTACCTTACAAACACAAATTTGTATTCCTATACAATTCCATGTTATCCCCTTCAATTCTCTGATTTTTCTTTAATGTAAAGGGACTCTCAACATTTAGTATCAATTGCCTTCTTCAGGGATCAATCAAATCTCTGCAAATCTCAACAGCAGCTTTCCAAACACAGTTAACCACTGTTTTTGACAGGCAGGAAGAAAAAACAGATTTATGAATGTAAGAAAAGAGGATAAGAAGAAATTGGATTTGATGAGGTTTTTGTAAATAGTTGGAGAACTCCTTTTTAAGGTGGAAATGCTTTCATTCTCTATAAAGTGAATTTCAACATCAAGTACAGGATAGATAAAATCCAAGGCTGAAATCAACTGAGGTATAAGTAAGGAAAAAAAGGAAGAAAGAAAAATGGAAATTTGTCTTGAATATCATTAAGATGCTGTCACATCTACATTTATTCCCTAAGCATTTCCTGGGGCAGTAGTGCCTCTTAATTCACATCTTATAGATGTGATATTTCAGCACATTCCAGTTTCTCTGTCTTCTTGTTTAACTTCTTCCCATCTCTTTTTCTAGAAAACCTTCCAAAAAATTTTAAGTTTTCTAGCAACAGATTTATCCCCTGTTCCTTTTACAGACCCCAAATTTCTGTGTGCCAAGTGGAAGAGTCTATTTTGTAAGTTGTAATGGGAAATGTCAATACTTAAGATTCAGAGCCATAACCTCTAAGTGCTGTGAGGCTTGCTAACCCAGAATAGCCTGAACAAATCTGTAAGAAGGAATACTGAGGCTTCTCTTGTGATCTCTCTTGATGCAGTGTAACACCCAATACAAAAACCCAATAGCTGGTGAAATCAAATGGCCACAGGACACATTATCCCTTCTGTGGCAGTAGCCAAAAATAAATGTCAAAAGAAAACCAGAACAACAAAGCATAAAGCTTCACACATTTTATCAATATGAAATCAAGCATCCCTGAAAATTACAACAGAATTTAAACAGGCAAATTTTGAACATTTAAAAATTTGTCATAAACAGTAACTGCTATGGTATAACCCCTTGGTCACCTTTCCTAATACCAGTTTCTTTCATCCCTTTCTGAAAATGTGCAAGCCTGTGACATTCATAGCATACTGCAGCCGTCAATTTCACAGTATATTTTCTGACAGGGTGTGAAATTGGGAAGACAGCTTTGGACTCCATGCATCATTTTTACATGCATGTCAGGCCTCCATCTACATCTGCTACTTCACAGATTCACAGAGCAGTTGAGGTTGGAGGGCACCTCTAGATTTCTTCCGTTGTCCTGAATTCTGGTCAGCCTCATTATCCCTTCCCATAACCATGCCCAAGAAGAGCAGATTCCCCAAGGAGCTGGGCAGTTGAGCTTTGAGTATATCAAAGGATGGAGACTCCACAACCTTTCTGAGCAACCTAGTCCACCATTTGTACATCTGCACAGTTCAGAGAGATGAAAACAAAAAGGGTTGTCTGGACAGAATTTCCTATATTTTGATGTGTGCCCACTGCCTCTTGTCCCATCAGCAGGCACTAGTGAGCACCTGTTTTGTTGTTACCCAGGGTAACACAACTGGAAAAATTCATCAATACCAGTGTTGATCTTACCATTAAAATTAGAAACCATTCAGAAGTATTTTTCTGTTAATGATGTGTTACATTCCCTTACCTTTATTACATTTTCTGTAATTAAATTTAAAATACCGTGAGTGCTGGATGGTGTTAAGTTACAATACATGCATCTGTATGTCAACAACTGTTTTAAATACATTAAAGCTAACGCCAACACTTTCAGCCATCAAGACCACAAACTGAAACTTTATATACAGGTAGTTTCAACTTCCGGGCAGAGTTACCTGCCATAAACTCCAGTTATTTGTTAGATATATAAAAACATACCCAGGACATAATACACATGGATTTTTCCTTTGTGTTACACTACTGTAATGGCAAAGCCTAAATCAACATCTTAAGTATCTCATAGTAAATAAATGGCTATCTGTGTTGGAAGAAGCCTTCACAAACAGATGAACACGCCATGAACTGTATCAACAATGTAAACTCTAAATATTTCAGCAATCAAAATTACCTTTATATCATAATCATTCCCAAACAACTTCCAAGAAATCAGGTAGTTCAAAGATGCCTGTTAAGTATGAAATGAAATGTGATGCAGAGTTTTCCCTCTGTGAAAATTCACTAATAACACATTACTTTTCTCCTGCTAACATCAGACCTACTGTGGGGCGAGGAGAGGTAAGAAACAGAATAACCTCAAAAATAACAGATTTCAGAAAGAGGTTAAAGAGGAGGTTTTGGTAGTGGAAGAGTGCTAAGAAAAAACCCAAACTATTTCTAGGTGTTCCATTAAGAACAAGCTGTTTTAAATCACAGTAATCAACATAATTTTACTTATTTTATAGAAATTAAACAATAGAGTAAATTCTCAAATAGTGTATTGTGGAAGAAATTTAAGTACCAGTATTGGTAGAATCCCTTTTCTAAGGCAAGGGGAAAGGAACGCATGTCAATTTTTGTAACAAAAGTTTTAGGCCTGCAAACACTTAAGCAAGTATGCAGCTTCATGCATGCGCCTTGGAGGGGTTTACTGCTATGTTCAAGAATCTGTAATTTCAGGACCTAACGTGTTGGGATTTTTGTTGTTTTTAAGTTGAAAGAAACCTGATGTTTCAAAGCAGACAATGTGCATAAAGACACACAAGTTTTCAATAAGTTAATAATCTTTAAAAAAAGGGCAAAAAACCCTCAAAAAA
>NW_009940019.1:0-18814 GCF_000696875.1 Nestor notabilis
CTCCAAGTGGACATTGAGCCGTTTACTGCAATTCTTTGTGTGTGGTCCATCCATCAAATTGATGTCTCTCCAATTTAGAGACAAGGATGTTGTGCGGGACAGTGTCGAAGGCTTTGCGCAAGTCCAGGTAGATGACGTCAACTGCTCTGCCCCTGTCCATCAGTTCTGTAGGCCCAGAACTGATTGCACTAGTCGTAGAAAGTGACAGGACTCCTGTGAGCCTGTACTGGTGAAGGACACTATTAATTATCACAGTGGAAGGAGGAATGATTTGCCTTTGCCACAAAAACAAATTTCAGCTCTTGTTAACTCAGGAAAAGTAGAAGTACTAAATTGTGTTAATTTGTCCCTATTGGAATGAATCTGGAAGGTCAGAAGAGTGGTTTGATATTTAGGAAATGAGAAAGATTAGACTATTTGTGATATTAGATTGGTCTGACATTGAGGACCTTGATATTAATATGAGCCTCTGTAGAGCTAAATAAAAGTGTTAGAAACCACCCTGAATGAGCCAAATGCTTTACAAAATCATTTGTTATTGTTATTTTCATGTTACGTGTACACACAGCCTTTTTTTTTTTAAATGGTTTCTGCATTAGGTTAATATTTCACATTAAGATTTGGTTTTCTGTGGGTCACAAAATACAAAAAAACAATGGGAGACAGGAACATTTTGTGTGTGTTTCTGAGTGGCCAAACCTGTTTCAGCATGTTTACTGTAGGCTGTGAACTGTTAATATCCCCATTCCCTTTCCCAGGCAATGCAATATAAGGGATTATGGGAGAAAAATAACAGGAGAAACACTTATAATCAGCCCGATCCTCCTCTCAGATTGCTATCTTGATTACAGTATTTAAGGAATTCCCTGGGGAAGAAATTGCCTGTACTGAAGGTCTTGTTCATCTACCAGGGAACGAACTGAGAAAGCAAAGGCTGTTGAAAGGACACAGGTGTACCAAGTACTACACTGCCCAGAAATGCTGCATTCACCTCGTATGTGCAGGATGCCCACAGCGAGCTCATCAGGGCACTCTGCGCACTGGCCACAGGCATTCCATGCATGAGCAGATGTATAGCCAGAAAGCCTATAGCATTGGAGCCCTCAAAACCAGACTGATGCAGAGGTGCCCCTGCAAGCAACCTGTCAGCCATGGTTTGAGCACAGCCAAGCAGGCTGATTCACTTGTACCTGAGTACCGGTCAGGACACAGTGAGTTTTGTTCAGAAGTGTTACTCTTCCACCTGCACTAATTCCATGAAAAATCATAGAATCATAGAATAGTTTGGGTTGGAAAGGACCTTAAGATCATTTGGTTCCAAACCCCCTGCCATGAGCAGGGACACTTTCCACTAGACCAGATTGTTCAAAGCGCCATCCAACCTGGCCTTGAACACTTCCAGGGAGGAAGCATAAATAAATAAACCCAGAAAACACAAGAAAATGGAAAAGGAAATTACCATCTGACAGCTGAAATAAATATTCTAAAAGGAACCTTCCTTCTGTCCCATCATCCTTTCTAATTACTCTCAAGGCTGCAAAATCAACAAGATAAGCAATAAAATTTGCATTGCACCTCTCCACATGCTGAACTTCAGGAAGGAAGACCTCTGCCCATCCAGCTTGGGTTGATACTATTTGCTTCCATGATTTTCTTTTGAGTTTGTACTTTCTCTGTCTATTCCACCATTAGTAATAGGGATTTGAAGGCTGAATTTTGATATAGCGCACCGTGGAAACTCAAGTGATAAAGGTGGTTTGGCAAGATCTTAAATGGCACAAGTCTGAATCAGGACGAACAAGGGAAATAGCAGCTGGCACTTCTATTCAACTGCTGCTGTTGTCACTGGGAGCATTTGGGAGGTATTTCAGTAGGAGACAAGTATTTTTAGTAAAACTTTCCTCTGTTATTTGCAGGGTTTGATGGTTTCACACATCACAGAATTCACGGTGGGGAGGTAAAACTTTTTCTGAAATTTCTGTATAGGATAGTGGCCAGTGGCCAGAGGCTGGGAATGTCCAATCATTGTGAACGGAGTCCTTCTACACTCTTCCTAATGTGTAAGACATATTAGTAAAGGTATATTCTGGTATAATTAATAGGGATTTAATTTAAAACTAGCTTCATTCATCTGCTGTTCAGCAAATGACTTACAAGTCCATTTAGAGACTATCACAGTTAGAAACCTATGTGGGATATAAAGCCAGGCCTGAAGAAGAGTAGAGGCCAGATAAAGGCCTCACAAAACATGCTATCTCCAAACTGAAAAATGAGACTTGTCATGACACAAGAAAAGATTCTATAAATTACCAACTCACCTATGCAGCCAAAGAATTCACATTCATTTGATCTCTGGTTCATTTCTTATCTCCAAATGCAACCACGTGCTGACACCCCTGGATTTACAATCCAGCAAAGCTAAATTTGCATAATCCTCAGTAGCTTTAGGAGAGATGATACTATAAAAGTTACACAAAAGGAATTATAATTCATGTAAAATGGAACTAGTCCCATTGAATAATGGATTGCTCATTAGTCTGTGGCTAGATAGTAATGATACAACAAGCTGAATCAAAATTGTGTTGGTTTGTTAATTTTAACTGCACCTACATGCCTAATAAAATTTTAGTGCTTCTTTAATTTGGCGAAACACTCTGAGCTCTTCATCTCATTAATTTGCACTTCCTTTAAATTGCATGACTTACTTTCCATAATGAAAAGAGTCTTACAAAGCAGAAGTCTGTAAATATTTGAACTTCCTGCACCAAGTCAAGACACAGAATCAATAAACAGTTGTGTTTTAATCTGATATTCATATTTGAGGAAATGTGACTCATTCCCATACAGCTGGTCCAGAGTGATGCGACTGGGAGAATTTCAAATATTCCTACAATAATGAGTCATCTCAGATGGTAGAATAACATCTGAGATTATTGTTAGACAGCTGGCAGCAGAGATGTGGCCAAACTGCCAGGGATATTCCTCCAAGAGTTTATTACAGCTACAATCAAAAAAAAGCCACACGTGAAAACATGCGGAGCATGAGAAAAAAAGTCTTTCTGGTTCATCAAAGCGTGGCTTTAGAGACACAGTTTATCATAGTACTGACAGAGAACTGGATTAGTTAGGAAGGAGAACTAGGGAGAAATCTCAGTACACCTCTGTAAACGGATAGGTACATCACATAGAAGACTCAAGGTCAAGGCAGAAGGTACCAGTATTTCTGCTCAGCAAAAGGGCAGGCTCCATTTCTGCTGCCTGTAAGAAATATGTCTATGAAGTGGAAAGGATGGAGGTAGAACCTTAGGGAATGCTGGCAGAAGATTTTTTAAAAGATTTGTTGATGTGGCTGTGAATCTGCACCGGACAAAAATCCTGTCACTCCTGTGTGACCTGGATGCTAAAATGTAATTGGGATTATAGCTGTGCAATGGCATGCTCTGTTCCCCAGACAGAGCCTTGCTTTCACATGAGGTCTGTGAGCACTCAAGCCTCTCAGGGAGTGCTCATGCGAAAAGCATCTTTCTGCTTTTGAAGGGTCTCTGTTTTACAGGAAACCCAGTTTATTGCCTTTTTTTGTTTTACAGTGGTACAGTCACTCGGTCATTGATCAGCAACCTGCCTGCCCTGCGGACAATGAAGCATCCTGGAGAAATCTCTCTGAGCAGTGAACAGCAGCCCAAAGGCAACTTAGAAGTATTTTATTTCCAGAGATTCATTCACAGTTAGGTCTGGAAAATCAAGCAGAAGGTCTTAAGAGTTTTTTCTCCCAGTATTTCCATTGTTTCCTGGCTCATTTGTGCCAAAATCGCTCAGGGTGGATAAACCCATCTTGCCAAATCAGGGTTCACAACTTAAAATTCGACTGGAGGCTGCCTTCATCCCTGTTTCACTTTGCAGAAAACACAGGAAAAGGAGACAGAAAGGAATGTATATTTTTAATATGAAAAATTGTGCACATATTGCATCCAGGCTCAACCACTCACAGCAGCTAAACATTCAAATGCAAGCTTTCTTTTTTTTCTGTTAAGAATTTTCTTTTGGATCAAGTGGAAGGAGATACTGGGGAAATCGCAGCACTTTGGCTCACAACAGACTATAATTTCACTTTCTCTAAACAGCCAGATGATTATTCTTTTGTGCTTCATTAATTGCGGCCCACCAAAGGCACTCAAAAGGCTTAGTCAATCCACAGAAAATGCTTTTCAACCTGCTTGAGAAAATGACATTCGCCCTTAAAACTCATCTGCAGTGGATGGAGCAGGGAGGTAAAATTACTTCCCAGAAGTAATGATGGGTATGATCACTGATACTATTTCTATATATGTTTATCAGGCTTGTTCCCAGAAACCCTTAAACAGAGCCCATTTGAGGAGAAAGAGGGAATTTAATAAACAATGGCAGAAAGCAAAATATCAATGTCTTTCCTCTTCCCTGTTCAGTATGTGCACTTTGTCTTTCCGGAGCACAATTCCCCTGAATAAAAGAAGGGTTAGAAACACTGTTTGCAGCACGAAAGCCTCCAACAGCAACCATGAATCCCTACTGACAAAGTGAAAATGCGCAGCAATCCTGGCAATCAGGAGCAGGCTCATCAATGATTTTGCTCCTGTTCTTGATCTGTGCAACTGATCAACAGCCCAAGCAGCCCTGCAGGGGAGTGCTTTAGTCCTTCAGCAAAGTTATGTGAAGGCAATAACTGGGGAGGCAAGTCCTGCCAACCTCCCTGTGGGGCCAGCAAGGGTAAAGGGAAGGGCTGGGAAGTCACCCCTGCTGCCTCCACCCCTGCTGAGAGGAGAATCGCTACTTCCACTGACTCTCCGTGTTGATGACCCTGGTATTTTAGGATGAAATACACCCTATTCCTTCTGAAATACTCTCCTCCTTCTTCCAGAGAAGCAGCTTTCCCACCTTCTATGCGCAGCTGGTTTCTTCAAAGCCCATCAATCCTTCTAACTACTGCACGGCAGCATGTTTTAAAGCAGTAATTGTGGTATGATCTTAAAGGTCTTTTCCAACCCAGTTGATTCTATGATTCTATTTAGTAGGAGTACTCCAGCAAAACTCAGAAAGCAAAGCTAAGTCAGACAATAGTAATGATAATAGTGAGAATAACACAAAAAAAACAAAAGGAACACAGCTCTCCTGGAGCTGCTGGGTAATTTAGGGAAGCTGACTGCTTGCTCTTGTAAAGCAAGTGCTACATTCCAGGAATTGCATTCCTCTAGGTCTGAGAAAGGCTGTCATGCAAAGCTCTTCCATGCTGTAAGATACATGTGTAGTGCTTCATCTCTCATTTGCATTGCACCTGTGAAGAAGTTTGGACAAAACAACAAGCAAGTATGCTTCTAGTAGGTTACACAGAGGTTTGCTGATACAGCAGGAATTTTCGCAGCACAACCATGGATGCAACCACATTAAAGTCAGAAGAAGTCCTGTTAGCTTGTATTTGTCTTTCTTTTTCCATTGCATAGGTGCTAAGATCTTGTGCATCTACAAGCCCGAGCATTCTGGGTAATGAGGGGGAAGGACAGTGTTGTTATTCGTAATATAAGGGTTATATCTACATAAAAACATTGTCATAACACCAGATACAAGAGACAGAAAAAACTTAATCAGATAAGGCAGAGAGGGGGAAGGGAAGATAATGCCAAAAATTAGATGTTCTCATAAGGCCACTTTCAACCTAATAAGCCTGTGATCCCATAAAGTCAAGCCACCATCATTTTATAAAATTCAAGCTAAGGACAGTGAAAGCTGAGAAAACTCTGCCCTCAGGCATCAGGGTAGCACCAGAAACCCACACTGGTTGGTGCTTATCTTTCTCCTGTTTCACAGTCATTGTTCATCCCTCTCCCTCTTGCTTTTTGATCTGCCTCCTTTCAGCCTTCTAACCACTCTTTTAACCTCATTTATCTCTACTCTCCACCTTCAGCTGTCACCCACTCCAAAAGCTGCTCTCACCAATATTTCTCAGCGTTACTCCCATTTCCTACATCACCTCTCTCACCTTAATAAGTACTTTTGTGAAAGTGCCACTGTGAAAAGTGCATCCTCCCTTTCTCCTTCGATGCTGCACAGTAACCACTGACCTTGCACCCCCTTCATCCCTAGTCAATGCTCTTTTCTCAATTGATTCCACACATACTGCTGGAGCTTTTCCTGCCACTGCCCTCCTGCCCTCTGCTCCTATCAGGAAAAGGAGCGTGGTTTGTGAGCAGAGGAGGGGCCTTCTGCTGCCCCTAAATCCAGTGGGTGATTGCGGGCTCTGTGCAGGCTAAATCTGCCAGCAAAATAAACCAGAAACTCCCTCAACACCCAAGAGTCATCACATAAGCAAGGGACAGAAACAGCCTGCTAAATGATATTTTCCAGTCCATTTATGTCTGGCCCTTCATGGTTGGTTATGAAAAGAGACACTTGGAATATTCCAGTAGAATAAAATTAGCAGGGATGTGCTTATCAGGCTTGCAGTTCTCTCGCTAAATCTTGTCTGTAATGTTGGTTCCTTAACCTGCTGTTTTATTAAAGACTGATTTAGAGACTTCAAGTTTCATCTGATATGTTTTCTAGTATAAAATGTTCTGGGCATGAACATGTACTGTTCAGTATTTTGGGAATTCATGTATATTTATGTCATCAACACATCACTTCAATTTCCTAATTCAGTAGAAAGCCCAATTCCAGCACCTCCACAACACAGCAGGAAACTAAAAATCAGAGCAGCTGGAAATGCAAAGGAAGACATTCATTCATTCCTCTGAAGCTTGTGTTTTCTTGCACCAGGCAGAGATGGATGCGCAGCTGTCGGCTCCCCTTGCTGCCTGGTATCCGGACACAGCACGAAGCCATGGCCAGACCTTCCCCGCGGCTGTTATCCATCAACTGAAAAGCAACGAGGGCCCAAACTGCTAATAATCATGAAATTATGTTTTTCCAGGCAGGTGATCAGAATTTCACAGATCATAGAATCATTTAAGAGGGAAAAGACCTTTAAGATCATCGAGTCCAACCATTAACCGAGCACTGCCAAGTCCACTGCAAAACCATGTCCCTAAGTGCCACATCTACATGTCTTTTAAATACCTCCAGGGATGGTGACTCCATCACTTCCCTGGGCAGCCTGTTCCAGTGCTTGACAACCCTTCCAGCGAAGAAACTTTTCCTCATATCTAATCTAAACCCCCGCGGCATGACTTTGTGCAAGGGCAAGCACACTTAAAAGCAATATCCACAAATTCTTTGAGCGAAGACCGGTAACTTGTTGCAGGGGGACAGGCTGTACTGCCTGAGGTCAGGGTGTCTTGACCTTCCTGTTGTAAACACCAGGTTTTCCGTGATTCTAAATTTATGCGATTATAAACTTTAATGATTATGCCTGAGAATTTCCCTGTCAGATCTCTACCTCAGACTGATTCTTTCTAACTTTCCACCAAAACAGCTCAGCAATTTCTGAAAATTCATCTATGGAAGAGCAGAATATTTTTCTCCTTCGTATTATTTGCTCATGGGGGTGAGGTTTCTTTTTCTTTGTTTTTTTTTTGTTTGTATGTTTGTTTGTTTGTTTGTTTTGGGGTTTTTGTTTGGTTGGTTGATTGGGGGTTTTTTTGTTTGTTTTTTTTTAACAATGTTTTCCAACAAAAGCTTGAAATTTGGAAGCAACTGTTTGGGAACTGTTTTATACCAGCAGCTAGAAAGTACGTAGCCAAATTATAAACTCAGAATCAAAAAATGCCTCTCCGACCATGGGCAGCAAGAGACTTTGGAGTTTGGCAGCAAACCTCTACCAAGAGCCTGTCTGTGCTGAGAGTACACTGCTGTTTTTAGCCTTTCTGTGAGATTGAACATCCAGCATCTTGTCAAAACACCACCCAAAATGAGCTAGTAACACCCTTCCTACTGATGACAGCAATGGAAGGGACCTGCTGGGAGAACACGTGGCAGCAACTCTCCCACCCGGCGATGCCCCAGGGGCTTTTCACAGGTACTGCTCGGACAAGGAGCCCAGGACTGCTTTCAGATTGCACCCTGAAAACAGGGCAGCACATTCAAAGCTTGGTTGTATCCTTAAGCAATAACTGTAACTCAAACATGCTTTTCTTTTACATTATCTGGTTAGAGATTTGATTTGATTATTTTCTTCTGATCACGGGAATTCTGCTGCTGACTTCAAGAGAACAGGATATGACTTTTTAATAAGGAAAGCGCTTAAACTCCACTGTGTACGTAGGGTGTTTCTTTCTAAGTACAGGAGGTCTGGTTTGAATCAATTCCAATACCACAAAATTAAAGAAGTCTCACTTACCTGGCATAATGCCAAGAAAGGAAGCTGTCTACTGTTTTTCATATACTATTATTTGTATTAAATTATGTATGCCCTGAATAATAGACTCTTAAAACTTTAAAACATTGTGGATAAGGGTGCCTTCCAGAGGTGCACAGATGCAGTCCTGAGCTATGAGTGTGTTTGTCCAGCATAACATATCACCTTGGAGAACAGGAACAGCTGAAGAACTATCCCATGCACCAGGAACAGGGTTTCTCAGAGCAGCTTTCCACATGGAGGACCAGATGCTGCCCCTTTAGCAGAGCTTTGCAGCCCAGGAACACAGCTGCGATCACCTTCTTCTTGTGCCTGAACTAGCTGGTGGGGTCCACTTGCAAGGTGCCCCTGAAGGTCAATGAGCATCTTCTCAGTGGGAAGTCAAATCTACGACAGAAACTGTATGCAGGTACAAAACTTAGGGCTTCTCATATATCCACGGGGAAATCAGAATAAAGGCTGCCTTGGTCCAGGAATCTCCTTGGAATTTGGTCAAAATCTGTTTTGTTTCAACATTTTTTGTGTAATATGGACCCATTCATGCATAATGCATGTGTCCAGATGTATTCATAGAACATGCATGTGTTCAATTACATATGCTGCATGAATGACAATTTTAAAAAATCCTTAATGTTTGTCAAACAGAAGATTATTATACTGAAATCATAAAGAACTTGCATTTCACCCATTGTCTGAGCATAAAATAGGCTGTATGTACAAGGAAACAAGAAAAAAAAATACAAAATGCTGGGGTTGTTTGAATCAAATTTTCATTAAAATTATCAGGTTCATATATATTCATAAGCTACAAATTGACATAAGCTACAAGTCAACATAAAAACACACAGCTGGCTACTTTGCTTGCTGTGTCAGTCACACAGTTATGATCCCATTACCAATTACAGGCAAAATACACACTATGGCCGTAACGAATCATGCTGTTGATGGATAAGATGGTACGTTTCAACAAAGAGACGCTTTGAATAGCAAGTAGGAAGTAATGGCAAAATGATACACACAGAGAATAGTCTATATGCCATAATAATTGCCTCTAATAATAGACCTTGCAATAATTTCAGATCCAATTTCACCAGCCACTGACCACAGCCTGATGGATGATGATCTGCTCAACGCGTTACATGATGCAGAAGTCTGCTTGTACTAAGTGTGGAATTCTATCCTCCCTTATGAGAAAAGACAGAGAACTGTGTTGAGCCTAGAGAAAAGGCGGCTCAGGGGAGACCTTACCACCATGTTCTAGTATTTAAAGGATGGCTACAAAGAAGGCAGAGAATCCCTTTTTACAAGGAGTCACATGGAAAAGATGAGGGGTAATGGGTATAAGTTATTCCTGGGGAGATTCTGACTGGATACAAGAGGAAAATGTTCACGATGAGAACAATCAGCCATTGGAATAACACCCCCAGAGAAGCCGTGGATTCCACAACATTGGGACATTTTTAAGATTCAGCTGGACAGAGAGCTGGGACATCTAGTCTAGGTCATGCTTTGCCTAGAAGGGTTGGACAGATGGTCCTTGAAATCCCTTCAAACCTGGTATTCCACGATTCTATGATTCCCTTGCACACTCAGCAGTGGGTATGGATGCCTTGTGAAAAGACTTTAAACCAGCATGGGGAGGGGACAGGCTGAAATAATTTGAAAACCACTTCCACTCCCCTAAGTGGTTCTGTGATAATGTGCCATCTATTCGGCTATCTGTGGGGACTTTGCTTTGTGGTTTGCTTTGGTGGTTGTTTTTGAAGATCTGACGAAATTTTATTTGGAGATGATTTGTAGCAGGGAGGTTGACCAGAGGGAGCCACCTCATTTCTTCTACTAGTTATATGATACAGTAAGAAAAAAGCTTTCTGTTCTTCCAATCATCTGCTTAAAAATGGTTTCTTTTCAGTTTCGCCAAATCTCCATCAAGAGACCCAAAATCTCTCTTGGACACAAACCTGGGCTGCTCATATGCTTGTCACAGCTCTCTGATGCTTTCCTAGGGCTGTCAGACACAATTTCCAAATGCCAGAGCCACTTGACACCCCAACTATTACTCTGCATGGGGACATTAAAAATGGGGCTGTAATAATTTTACTTAAGTTATATCTTGCACTCACCCTCAGTGGGAAGAATAATTGAAATGTTATTAAGAAAAACTCTTCACGAGTTAGCTGCAGGCTGCTAATCAGGCAGGGAGGTGCTGTCACTTCTTCTTCACATACTATTAAACCTACTTGAGAAAATTCTTCCAAAAATGAGGGGAAAACCTTTGCCTTCCATTAACATTAGGAAAGAGTAGACAAACATGCATTCAAACCCGACTTGAACCATTCTGCTTGCACTGGAGGCTCCCAAGTGGCCAGACTTGCTTTGTGCTCACCAACCTGAACAAATTTGAACAGGCTTTTTGATCTCACAGTTCCCAACAAAAGTTGTATACCAGCCAGGAGTATGCCACACTTGTCAATGCCATGCACCCTCCTGAGCTGAGAGGCCTGCCTTCCCAGCCCCAGCCTCCCAGGACAGCTGTATTTCCCTGGGGACACTGTGACTGCTCATCATCTGAGGGCAATGGGGACAGAGAGACTTCATGGGTGAACATGAGAAACTGACGAAGGGAATACCCATGGGTTGCATGCTCCAAAAAACCTAAAAACCTCTCTAGTCCCACAACTGAGACACTGAAACAGGTTTCCCAGGGAAGCTGTGGCTGCCTCATCTCTGGCAGTGTTCAAGGCCAGGTTGGATGGGGCTTGGAGCAACCTGGTCTAGTGTAAGGTGTCCCTGCCCATGGCAGGGGGGTTGGAACTAGATGATATTTAAGGTTCCTTCCAACCCAAATCATTCTGTGATTAACTAAAGCCCAAATCTGCTATTTTGCTCAGTTTCCCTTCCAAAATAAACTCCTTCTGGATTTCCTGTGCTTTTATTTATGCAATAATAATAAGAGTCAAAAAGAAGTCTCTTTTCTCTGTATCTACAACTCAGCAGAGGTTCTCAGGTGTGGGGCCATAGGCCACTGCTACGAGAGGTTGCAGAAATAGCACGGGACATGTTTGCAGCCACTCTAGTTTAGGTTCACTTTATCCATCGCTCCCTGTTTATCTGTAGCCTCAGTTTTCCATATGAAAAAATATGATTGCATCGATCTTGGAGATACTGCTGCTTGAGGCCCAGAGCACCCCTTCTCAAAGGACAGAAAAGGAACGGGGGAGGAAAGAATCATATTCAATTTTTTTTAACTCCAGGATCTGCCAGATGGGCAGCTTTCTCTGTGAACTCCTCCACAGAGCCCCAAAGATCCCACTCCCTGTGGGACTATGACAGGGAGAAGGAGGAGGAGGACGAGGAGGAGAAGGAGAAAGCCTTGAGCCACCTGCTCAGCCACTGGTTCCACAGGCAGAAGGGATGAAGCGTCCTTCTGGTTTCCTTCTTCCCTACTGCTGCCCCAGAGCTGTTTGTCCTCCAGCAGGTCTCTGCCACTGTCATCCCTGTCCTGCATCTCCTAAAGTCCATCCAAGAGACACTGCCATTATTTCCCAAGACTGCCAAGCAAACCTGCTTTGGCCCGTTAGAAACAAAGGTCTCCAAAGAGCTCCTGCTCTTCCCTGAACACAGCTCCTCACAGCTTGCATGCTGCCAGCCTACAAGACGACCTTCATCACCACCTCACTCACCTTAAAACTGAAGAGGATTAATTTTCTGGATCTTGGCAGCCCTTTTTCTCATTTCTATCTGCATCAGTAAAGATTTTCAAGAAAAGGCAAAGGAAATCATTCATATGCATGACTACTTCTATTTAATGTGCTTGTTCCATTTCCTTCAGTGTAGCTTTTTATATATAGTTTTATGCCTAGATTTCTGCACTGGTAAGCCAGCTAATTTTGACAATGGTATGTATGACATCAGATATCACCTTAGCAAAGAGAAAAAAATTATAACATCTGATTCTGTTTGTGAGAGTTTGTTAAGAAGATCAATAAGGACAAGAGCACTCTGACTTTTCTTATTATGGTTTCTCTGGCAACCAGGGGAAATGACATAGGTAAAATTATAGTCCCATCACGCACCATGTGCTGACAGTACATAACATATAATTGCATGCTTCCCACCAGAAAGCTTACTTAGTATAAATCCTATACAATCTTTCCTCTCACACTGTTTTAGGTGTTTCATCATTTTCACAGCTTGCGAAGCCCTGAAAAATTAAAGAAGAAAACAAAACCCCTTGAGTTGGTTTTGCTATTGCCTGGCTTTGAGAGCTTATGACAGGACTAATTTAGTTTGTCTGGCAGCAATAATCCTAGATTATTCAAAACTAAGAAGAAGTGGGTGTGTAAATCATGCAGTCTTTCTAGAGAGACTTGGTTTTGCAGCTTGTCAGAATCCTCATCCCACTAGAGGATGAACTTCAATACTTCTAGAGCATCTTTACTTCTGAAAACACCCTCAGAAGGCTGGCTACTGCTTTCAAAGAAGAGAAGGTGGGCCAGCATCTTTCTTCCAGCATGCGCTTTCCAATAGCTTGTGTATGGCAGTTTGTCAACCCCACGTATCTGCGTGTCTGTATTTTGAGGTGTACTGCTCTCACAAGTCTTGGTTTGCAGAAAGTACTCAGGGGTACCTGGAGAAACACTTTGCTGTGACATTTCTTCCCCTGCAACATTTCTTCCCCAAAGAAAAGGCTGCTGGGCACATAGCATAGCCTGTCCTAGTGTTTGAAAGGAGAGGAACTAGATAAAGCAATGTGAAAGCTTACAGAATTAGCATCTAACTTGCAGAAGTAGAGCTCAGGATTCTAAGCTCTTACAATTCCCTTCCACGGCAGGTCCACAGCTCCACACACAGTCCCTGCCTTGTCTCTGCCTCACTCAGTACTTTGCCAATGCAACACTGAGTTCTTCTGAGATGACCGTTTTGGAATCCAAAAGAACTCCAGCTCCTAAGCCTGCAAACAAGTCCCTGTTGAAATAAGCAGCCTAATTGCCTAAACTCTCTAAAGGGCTCTCCGTGAGAAAGAACAGGTCAATCCTCATGAAAGGGCCATTGCTCAAGGCTATAGAAGTCAAATGCAAACTCTTGCTGAGGCCAATAGCACAGTATCAAGAGCTGAACTTTAGCCACTTATCTCTGGATATTAGCTTAGGGCATCTGAAGAAAAAAGAATCAGATTAACAGCAAAATGAAGATAAACTTTCTGTAAAGTGAAGATTACTTCTATAGAAAGTAAAGATCCTCTGGAGGCTGGTATGTCTCTGGGGAATGGGAAACAATGGGAAGAGGACCAAGTGACAGCTTCAGGTACTGCAAAATACTTGTAAGAACATTTAGAGCTTTTTTTCCTCCAGTGCCAAAAGGTGTTCAATAAACCACTTAGCACTGGGAGCCAAATGAACCCTGTTGCTCTGCAACAAGCTTCTGTGTGCAGTTCTGGGGAGGGTCCTGACACAAGGTTGTGTTCTGGGTTAATGCTCCCAGATGGGTCACAAAGGGAGGCTTTGCTAAGCCAAACACAGGTGGGATCCGCTCTGTCTGTCTGTAAGGTATCCTGCTGACATCCGTTGCCTACAGCTTCCCTGCCCATACTCTGGGATGCTGTTTTGCATACTGCAGCCATTGGAAGAATCACTTAAAGCGGGTTGGGGAGAGGAGGAAGGTTGGCTTCTAGCTTGCCCACTCAGCATGATGGGAGGATAAAGCATGAATGGGAAGCAGTACTGGTGGTGGAAGCAATCAACCATTTTAAGACCCTGTCCTTGCGGCCTATCCTCATCTTCTTCACCTTTGCAGAAAGCCTCTGTTCAGGTTTCCTGGACATCTATTTTCAGTGATGACACAGACCACATTACTGTGCTCAAGACAAACTAATCCCGGTCCTTGAAGAGAGCTTTCTTTTGTACTGTATCTTCACATCGCTTTTTTGTTCTCATCAGAGTATTTATCTGCAGATCTGTTTCTCAGAGAAATGCTTTGGAAATATTGCCTCAGCTGTAAAATCCAGAATTTGGGTTTTAATAAAGTGCCTCTTTCTTCATCTAGAGATCTTGTAACCTCCAAAGAAGCAAGCACATCTATTGCTTTAGTATACTTCATGAGTCCAATCTCCTTTTCCCTTTTAGCAGAGAGCACTTCAGATGTCTTCGAGATGTTCTACATTTGTCTTCTCTCTCCTTGTTCTGTTTGTTTTCTAGTAACAGAAATTAGAATTACAAGCGTCAGCAGGATTGCTCTATTGACTGAGGATCGATACTAGATTGTTTTTCTGCCCTCACAGCTGACAGCTCCATCTTCCTCTGACTTCAGAAATATTCATCAGAGTTACAGTCATTTTAGAGACATATTATCTTAACACTATCATGAAAGCCTTAGCAGACACAATGCTTTTCATCTATCACTTCCTTTGATGCTATCTTTTCTTTCCTGTTGGAGAGACACAGAGATGGCTGAAAGTGACTTTCCAGGCAAAGTTACAGCCATAATTGAATCTGGCAGAGGCTTATTGTCATCCACACATTGTGACAGACTTAAAACTGCAGATAAACCTTTATACTACAATGCTATTGGTTTCTTTTATAGCATAAAAACCTCCAGATGTTTGGTGTCTTTATTTCCAGCATTAAAAGCTGCATGTTGCAGAAGTGAAAGACATAGGGCAGTCCAGAACTGGAAAAAAAAACCCAAAACCAAAAACTGGGTTTTGGCTGAAAATACTAAAAACTGACTGTGCAGGCTACAACACAACCTGGTCCAGAGCTGCTGCCAGCTGTGCCTCTGTGGCAGGGCATGTTGTCACAGAGCTAGTGGTTTCTATAGCAGCAAGCATTATATAAAAAGCATAACTTTTCTCTCACCTAGGTAATCTTTTCGTGATGTGAGGAAGATGGGAAAGAAGAGGCACAAACCTGCATCTGTGTGTGTTGCAGGAGGGGTCTGAGCAAGCATCGCACTGGAGGCTCTGTGGGGATCAGCTATCCCTGGATTTCAAGAGTCATGTTCCACTGATGTTCTGTAGCTATTATTTTCCTGATCATTTCTATCAGGGAGGAGGTACCTTGAGGATTTTCCAATTTCCCAGACACTCCTTATTAAAACCACCTCTGTTCCTCAGCTCCCTGCGCTGAGAGGGCCTGTTCCTGGTGCTCATACCCACAAGCACAGCTCCCTGGTGGGTGCCACATACCCAGAAATGTTCATTGGTAGCACTCCTGCTGAGACTCCATCTCAGACTGACCCTTCCCCTGACCACGCAGTGCCAGCCAGATATAAAGGCAAGCCAGAAGAAAGACCAGCATGCATGGGTGAAGTGTCTAAGGAATAAGGAATGTTTACATTTTGGAATAAAATCCTGCCAATTTGATTATGAAAAAAAAACCCCAAACCCAAACCCAAACCAAAACAAACAGAACAAAACAAATGCTAGCAACATTGTCTTAGTATTAGTTGCAGAAAGGAAAAAATGTCCTTTCCTGCCATATCCTTTAAAGGCCTAAACCTCGCTGCAGACAGGATTTTCAGAGGCACGTAGTTTACTCCACTAGCTTTTCTGGGGCAAAATGCCCAGCTTAGTTGATGTCGTGGTTTAAGCCCAGCCGGCAACTTGGAACCACGCAGTCGCTCGCTCACTCCCCCCCCTTTTCCTTCCTCCCCCCGCTCCCGGAGGGATGGGGAGGAGAATCGGAGGAATGTAACGCCCACGGGTTGAGATAACAGCTCTCCAGTAACTAAGGTATAATACAAACCACTACTGCTACCAATAATAATGATAAGGGAAATAACAAGGGAAAAGGACACAACCGCTCACCACCCGCCGACCGATACCCAGCCCGACCCGAGCAGCGATCTGGGCCTTCCGGGTAACTCCCCCCAGTTTCTATACTGGGCATGACGTGCTGTGGTATGGATTAGCCCTTTGGCCAGTTTGGGTCGGGTGTCCTGTCTCTGCTTCCTCCCGGCTTCCCCTCCTCCCTGGCAGAGCGTGAGACTGAGAAAGTCCTTGGTCAGAGTAAACATTACTGAGCAACAACTAAAAACATCGGTGTTATCAGCGTTGTTCCCAGGCTGAAAGTCAAAAACACAGCACTGCACCAGCTACTAAGAAGGAGAAAAAATGACTGCTGTAGCTGGACCCAGGACAGTAGATAGAAGTTTTACTGGAGTAAAAGTTACTTTTTTAACCAAAAGGTGAGGAAATTACAAACCAACAAGGTTTAGTTTTCAAAACACACACAGAGTTGCTCCCATTAAACAAAGGGAGTTTTAATATCGATTTTAATGGAGAACTCGCATTCTGCTGAGTGCTTACACAAATCTCTCCCTCAGAACTGTCACGTACTTTCTCATAAAATACATAAGTAAGAAAATACCTTCTCCCTGCAGAGTGGCTGTGATGTGTTATTTAGTGGCAGCTTGTAAAAAATTAAGTTATTCACCATTTAAATCTAGAGCGCAAATTTGTCTTCCACGTAGCCGCATTAATCCCTTTCTTATTAAACCAATTAGCGTACTGGTTCAGAAGGTTTCTCAGGACATAAACATTCACGGCACAGACATTTATTTGAACTGTTACCAGAAGCTGAGGGTTGCTATGGTGCAATCTTTTTCTCAAGTCTGTTTACTTCTCCCAGCTAACAACAGTACCTATAGTAGAGTCTATAAAACAGAAAGTATAAAGCAAAGCAGCCATCACACACCATGGCTCTGAGAAGTCCTTATTCTAAGGAAATGAATTTGAATGCTCACCAGAAACAAAGGTATGTAGAAAAGCAAGATAAACTTTCTTTTTCTTTTCTTTTTTTTTTTTGTTAGGGTTTTTTTTAGGCTAAAAATGGTACTTTAACCTGTGTTTTGTAAATAAGGCTTTAAAAAGGAGAAGCAGTTTGAAAACTCCACTTTGATTGTTGCTGTTTTCTAGTCCTCTTGCAAAACTGTAGGTTTGTGAAAGTCCAGTAATGCAGCCTATGTGAATACTCACATCACAGCAAATTAATTAGACCCTTTAGAAATGGAAATAGGCAAAGAGCAAAGAGCAAACAGGTGCCTCACAGAGATGCTTTTAGCAAAATCCCTATATTAGCCTTTTGCAAGAGTAGTGTACCATTTTAACTCTGGAGCTGGTGCAGGCTGTTTCCAGAATGGATATTCTTATTCACCAGCAAAGCTTTTGGCTCCTGTGAACTGGTCTGCTACTAGAACTACAAGTATAAGAGAGGTTCTGCTTTTTATTTTATGCTAATGGCATAGGTAATTTTCATAATCAGACTTGCAAAAAAGGCAGTCCAGACACATCCTTAATCCTCCAACTGCCAGGTTCGAGTATATAAGCAAAAGTCTCATGAAAGAAGAATGGTTGGAATTAGGAATATAAACCATATCAAATAGACAAAACCCCATATATTTTCCTCTAACAGGAGACTGGAAGTTGAAGTTATTTTTCTACAAAGTCCTCCACCCAACTTCTCCCTTTACTGCTGGATAAGTGCTTTTTAAAACAGCAAATAAGTAACATAAAATATCATGCAATATAATGCAATCAATAATAAACTTCTTCTACTAAGGTGTAGAATGCTTCTGACTCCCATCCAGAGAGCAGGCCTGGCACTATGTAGTTTTAACTTTCCTTCATATCGAGAAATCTCATTTGCAACACCTACAAGTGGGACTCCATAAGAGTGTCTCTAACAAGCTTACAGATAACGAAGGTCTAGGTAATGTCTGCAATAGCAGGTCATGTGGATCTGTGGAGTGAAGCCAACTGTTGTTTAGTACACATAAGGACATTTAATCCACTCTCCAGGCCAAAGGCGCCTGCTCTTTCCTAGTCCATAGCATTTACACCCATGAGCAGCTGGAGAGCGGGTGCAGGTCACCTTCCCCTCCAGCAGCAACCCAGGGGCCACAGCCTACATGCTCCAAGACCACTCCATGGCACCACACAACACAGTAAGTGGGGATGACCACGAGATTTGCTTGTAGAACACTCTTAACCAGACAGCAAATGTGAATACTGATGCACTCATAATCATCTAGAGCAATCCGACAGCCAGATAGATGTTCCTACCTTTCCCTCTTGCTGTCATAGAAAGACATAGGTCTCTTGGAGGTTTGCTATGGATCTGCTGGCCCTGCACAGATTTCTCAAGAATCCTAGGACTTTCTAAATGGCAGTAGTTGCCTCTATGTGTGACTAACTCGACTGATGCAACTAATTTTGCATAGGTTAGTCAATCTTAAACAATTTACAATACATTTAAAGGATCCATAGCATGCACAGCAGACAAGAACCAATATTTGCAGAATGTCTTTTCATGGTTTAAACTACCAATGACCTGGAATGCTGCAGCAGATCACCAAGAATGAAAAAACACATATGAATATCCCAATTTTGCTTGTTATCTTTTCCATTTCCAAACATACAGAAACCTTGAATAGACTGCCCAGAAACCAAGGATACAGTAGCCCAATATCCCAGAGCTCTGACATTCCTGC
>NW_009940019.1:18845-38767 GCF_000696875.1 Nestor notabilis
AGCTGGAAGCTGTAGGAGACCTCACCTGATGGGGTTCTCCATGCTGTCAGGCTGCTGGCTTTACTCTGCTCTCCATCCTGGGACTCCAGATCCTGGAAGCATTTTGGAAAACGTGCTTTGCATTCAGGAAACATTCACTGATCTCATGATATTTCAAGATGAACTACTGCAGGTTGAACAGGTCAACTATTTTACACAATCTCAGTTGTGCTGAGAACTTTTTTTATCATGTCTGTGTGGAAGATGCTGGTAGGTGCACTTATGTCAGCACTGTGATCAAAGCTGGATTTTTAAAGAGAGATATATAATCCTCATACTGCACGTGTGTAGATTATGTAGATAATTCACACAAAAAGTAGGATAAGGCCTTGCCCTTTACTCATCAAGTGGTCAGTTGTAAGAAAGTAGGATTTTATTCTAATTCTGCAACTGCATTTTTAATTGCATAGCTGTCCACTGCTTTGGAAGCTTTCTAAGCTTAAGCAGTAACCTAAGCAAAAGGTTTCCTAAGAACTGGGACCTACCCTGAAAACTGGAATAGCCCATCCTAAGAGCCAAGTTCCCATTCTCTTCATTAAAGCATAACAGGATCTTTAATGAAACATCTGGTACAATGACATTCTGGTCTGAAAGCTGTTCCAACTCTGTTTGGCTGCTCTGGCTCTAAGGTGCAGGGATACAGCTGCTTTCCTTCCAGTTTTGCCTTGGAGTATTTGCATGTGAACTGTTGCACAACTGAGCTAAAAATACAAAGCTCCAAACACATCCAAAAGATCTCATTGTTCTGACTGTCCATTTCTTCAGGGAGCAAAAGTTTCCAGCTCCCATAGCAAAACAAAGCAGCTCTCTACAACCGTAGAAGGAATAAGGCTGAACTGAACTACAGAACAGTGCAGGTGATCGAAGAAAAGAGTGGTGAAATGGACTAGATTTTCCCAGTACACTCTGTTACTTTCCTGTCTTGGTCTCATGGAGCATCTGTCCTGCCGGGCATGAGCAGGGCCAAATCAGGCAGGGACAGAGAATGTAGTGCGTTAGGTAAAGATCTGACAGATCTGCGTAACACAGACAATGCGACTGGTGATCAAATCCTGCTCAGCATGGAGCAGAGAAGGCCATAGGGAGACCTAAGAGTAGTCTCCCAGTACCTGCAAGGGGGTTATTGGAGTGACAAACCCAGGCTGCTTACAGCAGTGCCTGGTGGAAGGATGAAATAAAATGGGCACAAGTGGAAACAAGAGAGGTTCTGACTGTATATAAGGAAAAACTTCACCATGAGGACAGCCAAGTGGTGAAACACATTATCCCAGAAGGTTGTGCAGTCAAGACCAATGGCATACAGCCCTGACCAGCTGGTCTGATTTTATAGCTGACCCTGCTCCGGGGACCAAATTGGGCTGGAGACCTCCTGAGGTCCCTTCAGACCTGAATTCTCCTATGAGCTCAAGAAACTTGTCACCACATTTTAGTGTGTCAAAGAAAAGGCTACACACAACCCCCCCTGCACCCAGTTATGGGAACATCCTGCCTTTAGGAAGAACTTCCTTCTTATCCCCAACAGTCAGAGTTGGACAAACACCAGAATGGAGCGTGATTTAACACTAGCTTCTACAGTTAAGAAGGAAACCTACACTAATAGCTGCAATGAAGATGCTAAAAGCTTTGCTGAAAAACAGAAAGCTTATGATTGACATGTTCAGACAAGGACTCCCAATTTTAGACTCTGACAGTTATCTTGAGAAAAAGTAAAAGGAAGTGGCTCAATTCTCAGCCAACAGAGCTTGCAAAGGTTAGGAACATTTGAAAAAAAAACAGGTCGCTTGCATTTAATAGCTAAAGACACAATTTAAAACAAATTTTAGGTACCATGGTTTAAAAACTGCCTACATTGCAGCAGGGAATTTTTGGTATTTCACATCAAAACAGAAGTTAATGTCCTTTCTGAACATGATGAGCAGATGGTAAATGAAACATTTAGTGTATTAAAGTGCAGACAGAGAAGAATCAAAAAAATAACTGAAGAGCATCTTGCACATTGAAATATACAGTAATACATTATTGCAATGCACAGGATAAAACACTTCTCGAAGTACTACAGTGCCCCAAGTAGCAGAGGGAGAAAATTGTATCTCTGTAGCACTTGTGAAGCAGCTTGTCCTCCGCTCTTACACACTGATCATAAACTGATACTGTTAACAGATGTATACTGAAGGAGCATGGAAAAGCAGGGCTACACCAGACTTCAGAGGTCAAGTTGTTGCCTCAGGTACTCAAGCAGTATGAAGCACAGCCTTTTCACAAGGACTTCATCACTTTATACACGGAATTTCTCTTAGACCTACCTGCTAAGGAACTGTGCAAGAAAACAGCGAAGACAAACAGAATAAAGCCAAGCTCCCCTATGCAGCTACCAGAGCTCCCTGCTGTGGTGAGGATGTGACTCAACAACTCTGACTAGTGACAACTTTGGTTGTCCATGCCATACCACACTTCTTGACAGGATCTAACCTCTAAGACCGACATTATGTGAAATAGCGACTTCTAAAACATTCCTCAGCCAGTGAGGCACATCTTATATCCATAGTTCTTTCTCCTCAAACATCTCTACTCACGTATCAGCCCTGCAGTGCTCCCTCCCTGAAATTACATCACCTTGCTCAGGTGGCAGGTTTAAGCAGAAGACTGTAACATAACAGGCCTGGATATTCTATGGAATAGCTGCTATTTAATGTTTTTTTTTTCAAGAAATTTTTTTTCTCCAAATAAATCATTTTTGTTTCAAATAAAGCAAACTGCCTGTCAGTGCTTAGTGTATTTTGTAACACTAGCATTTATAAGAAGAGGATGAAAAAAATTATAACAGGTTTTTTACAATCTGCATTACAGCTTTGATTTTATTTCGAAGTGTCAGACTCTGTGTCACTGGAAGCAGACATTCCCCCAGTGGCATTTCCACGCTGCCGACGCAACAGACGCTCAACTACCCAGGTTCTCTCAGCAGAACTCCATCAAGACAAGAAAAGAGTTTTTATCTTTTTTATGAAAGTTATGGTAAAACTTCACACATGAGGCCTTTAAATGAGCAGCTACATAATTGTTTAACAGGAGTCTTACTCCAAACTGGCAGTTTGCAGGATTTGGGTTTGGTTTGATTACATACTGCAACCTAAGCACTCTGCTCATGCCAGACCAAGACACAGCTTGCCAGCAGGACCTGTCACCTCCAGGCTTTGTAGGGCCCTTGGTGGTTAAAGCCCAGGGCCAGTGAGAAAGCAGCACAGTTCTGCTCCACCATCCATCACGCCTCTGCTGGGTGCTCAGCGTCCTCTGACCAATCACCTAACACACTGCTCCACTAGCCATCGGCATGGCCCATCTGCCAGCCTGCAGTCTTAACTGACTTGACTGATCTTTATTCATCTGAGGAAGATGATGATGACGACAATGCAAATGTCACCGAGGCAGGCAACACTGTTCACACTGGAAGATTTACATGGGGGTCTCCATACTATTTGTGAAGTGGCAGAGATCTTCTGAATGGTGATCTGCTCTGAAAAGCTGGTGTCCAGGGAGCTGCCCTCTCTGCCAACTGACAATTTTGCTTCTCCTCATATTCACACAACATATTCACTGTTTTCAAATGTGTGTGTTTCTTAAATCTCTGCAGTATCACAAAATTTCTTGTATGAAAATTGCTTTGCTATCCACCAAATCACTATCACACCCCTCAAAAATCTGTTCTTCACAGATAATGTGATCCTTCTTTTTTACAGATTAGCTAGTTGAGAGATAGGCAGGCATACCATGCATTGCCTAAATTCAGCAGCAGATCTAGGAGAGGGAGTATCCAGAAATGCTTCTAGCTCCCTCTTCCATGGTCTTAACAATACAGAATATGACATGAACATTTGGTAACACAAGTTTAGAAGACAACTTTTGTAGGCAAGTATCCCAACACAATGGTGATTTATGAAAACAGTGCAAACTAGCTGTAGAAGACTTGGATGTAAAGGAGAAATCTGGGAAGGACAAATAAGCTAAAAAAGATTTCAGATCTTATTCTGCAAGTAGGACCACACAGCAAAACCAACACAGAGTCTCAGTGACTTTGACAGTGCCCATCCTGGAACAACATGCACTTCCAACCAAAGCAGCAACACATTCATCTCCTGTTACTCTCTTCTGTAACTCATGCATCCTTGCATTTAGCCAAGTGATTTCCATTAAGTTTTACAGTGGTTTAGAATAAGCCTCTGAAGTCTCTGAAATCCGTGAGAACTTCCTGAGCTTCAAGAAACTTGTTCAAATAGCTCAGAAATTGCCTCTGGACAAGGACACCAAGTACTGGCATGCAAAATCTGATTTTCTTAACTACTGTGTATTTTTAAAATAAGGCAGTGCATATAAAGACAAACATTAGCTGAAGTCTTGCATAACTTATACTGCAATACCCTCTTGTGGTCAAAATAAAATGTTTTGTCTAAACACCTGAACTTTTTCCTCCACAAAAAGCCTCTCCAGACATGTTTTCCTTTGACAGGGGGAAATAATTAACATATTTTTCACAGATGAGTTTGTAGTGCGTATCATCACTTGTCTGGCAGAACCGAAAGATGAACCTCAGTCAAGTTCTTCCTCAGAATGATGGGCACCAACACTGCTTGTCAGATAAACTAATCCCAAAATGAACTCCTAGGCAAAGGCACCATTTCCTAGAGCGACACTCATAACCTTTTTCAAGTTTCATGTCCCCACCCAGAAAAAATAAGATGCTATAATCAATTTACATAGAAACAAGTAGCACGAAGCCACAGTAAACATCAACCTATTCTACTTTAGAATGACAAGAAGTACACAGTAAATCAGTTGTACCAATCCAAATTAGCTCCTTGCTTAAATGCCCCAGGTTGTAATAATGAACAAATAAAATGCTACACTGGCAGATGGTAATATGAAGAGAAACAGTTCAGTCCCTGCAGCAGTTCTGCTGAGCTGCTAATCTAGTAAATGGCCTAAATGGGCTAATAGTATATCCAGTAAGGAATCTAGAGTAACACCCAGAAATGTCACCCTTGCACTCACCTTCATGTGCTTTAATGGTGCATAACCACAACCACTCCCTTGATGTCTTCTGGTCCCAACAGAAAATAAGATAATTTTTAAATTATCAGCTCTTACTGATCCATTTTTGAAAACAGCAGATACATTTTAAAGTCATCTTAATATAGTATTTTTTAAAATCCAACTTATTTAGACAGCCATGATGCCATTCCCATCTATTATTTCCAGAGAAATCACTTGAACGTTACGAAATGTCCAATGCCTGCATGTTGATTCATAGTTTACTTTAGGTTTAAGCCTATAGATGTCCTAAACAGTTGAGACTTCCTTCTTTTCTGAGGTTGTGGAGACTCAGGCCAACAGAGCTGGCTGTAACTAAGAATTCACTTTCAGTAAGATGTTTTGAAAGACAATTTGTAGCCCTACACCTGCATCAAAACCAGGGTAGTTACAGCTCCTGCATCTTTGCAGACACTACTCAGTGCCACCAGGTTTAAATACCTGCTTGTAATGTTTCTGGTCCGGTTTATTCAGTGGCTACAAGTAGTCATTTGGAAGCTATGTACTCAGCTCAATATTATGTTTAATTTGCAGAAATCAACTTGAAGGAAGGATTAGAATTAAAATAACACAAGAACTTCGTAAACAAGAATTAAAAAACATTCCATGCACAGGAACAGGAACAGACTTCTCATCAGGATACTTCCTTGACCTGATCAGGAGCTAAAAATTTCATGTACACTGATTTATGCTCTGGGTCTTCCAAATGTGCCTCAGCTTCCTTTTAAAGCAGTTAGATGCTGCTAAAACCCCATTCTCCAACCAGCTGCACACATTCCAACTTGGAGTGGACCCTGGAACGGATGCAGCAGGATAAGCAGATTCCACAAGAGGAACAGAGACAACTATCAGATTAGGTTGGCAAATAGTTCATTTCTTCAGTTCAGGATAATGCTATGTGAATACAAGACTTTTATTTGCTTTTTGGCTGAAACAGATGAACAACACTATTTAGGTATCAATTATCTCGGACAAATGAGCAAATAAACAAAAAGTCTACTAAAATTTCATTCAAACCCAAAGCAAACATTGTGGTTTGAGGTGGAGTTTACCTCTTCTTATGTTACTGCAATCTTTAAGTCAGAATAATTTTTCCAAATATAGAAGTATTTCATGCTCAAATATGTATACATGAAGTGTTTGGATTGTTGTATAGTTGCAACTATTTTAAAATAAATTATTTGCCAAATTCAGCATGCCTTTCTCAACACTGCAAGTAAATAAGTTTGCCAAAATCCCCTAAAAAAGTAGATTCATTAGCTTTTACCACAAAGATGAAGCAAGAGGCTAGAATTCATCTGGAGCTAATCCACACTACTCAAAAACAAGTCAGTCAAGAATTTCAGAGGAAATTTATACTTAAAATACTCCATTTTCCTGCAAGGTCACACATACTTGGGGAAGTGACTTCATATCACAGAAACCTAACAGACTGTGTGTAAAGACAAACACTGACATTTTGGACACTGTTTTGAAAATTCTCACTTTGCATGCTAATAACCCTAAATTATGCTAATAGTTTCTTCAAAACTACTTATAGTTGCTTAATACCTTCTGCAGAAATCTGTAAGTACTTAAAAGGGACTTTTGGTGATCTCTGGATGCTCTTTTTTTTTAACCTGAAAATCGGGAGCTTTCAGCACAGATTCGTTGAAATAGCTTAAACAAACAAGTTCTGCCCAAAATGTACTTCAAGGCCCCAGCAGCTGTCCCACTGGGTCTCTGCTCCCTTTCTGATGAACATTCACAAGTCAGACTTGTTTCCAATAGACAGTAAACACACCAAGGAAACCGGCAGCTTTCAGGTTTTGCTTCTGCTACACAACAAAACAACCACAACAAAAGTCCTTCTGACATACTCAGCAGCAATCTCCACAGCGCCCTTTGCTACTAAGCCAGACTTTATTGTTCTGAGGAATTTGAATAGAGGGTGGTCTCAGCTGCCAGCAGCAGTAATCACCTCGTAAACTGGGAGTTTGCTGATTACAGCTGGAGATCGGATGGCTTTCAGTAACAGTCGTTTCTTACAAAATTGCTGTTACCATGAGAACTCCCTCAGCATTCAAGCAACAAAGCAACATAAAGCAGTAGGAAATGAGCATTAAATAAGAGGGAAGTAAAACAGCACTGAGCATTGCCTGTCAGTGCTGCCGTGCACCTTATTTTTCTGAGAGCAATCCAAATCAGCAGCTAAAAGAAAACTTATGAGAGAAGGAGCTTTGAAAGTTCAAAAATAGGTTTAACATTCACAACAGTCACAATATACCTAATGATACTGGGGATACAGTGAGTCTGAAAATGGGTAAGTTGGAAAAGGGTTCTGGATTCAGGAGAAATACCTTGGTTAGGTCTCAGCAACCAGCAACCACATCTCTGGGGCTACCAGCCTCAGCTCCATCTGCGTCTCTTGGCAGCACCCAGCCCAGCAGATCTGTCGTTGCACAACCAGCTACTCGTGCCTGGGCAGATGAGCAGGCAGCACTGCAGCAGGACCAGGTTCAACAGGATAAGATCTGGAGAGAGTCTGTGGAGGCTGAACAGCGAGGAAGAAAAAACTGGTAAGTCACTTGCTCCAGTTCATGCCTCTTCTACTCATCTTGACATTGGTACTAATGCTCCCTGACAGCCTTGGGGCTTGACCTCAAGCCTATACTATGAAAGGAAATTTTCTTCTGCAGGGACTTTGGATCAGACTCTATTATCTCTGTTTTCCTTCTCTGGACAAAATCTATGCTAGTATCTCCTGGCATGCTGGACTTAAGCTGAAAGGGATGCAAAGAATTGCATGCTAAGTATATTTTAGCTTTATAGAAATTTCCAGAATGAAGATTTAAATGTGCCAACCTTTGTAATTTATTGCAGCCACACAGATGCCATCACCTCTTCTCATATTCTTGGAAATGGCTGAAATGGGAGTTGAACAGAGTGTTCTGCCAAAATACAACTTTGTATTCCCAACCTGTAAATCTACTGACCATGCCCCATTGTTACAGTGTTTGAGAAGACTGAACTGCACACATACAACCTAAGCTTTAACTGTGTATAGTGACCTTAAGGAACCCAAAATTAAGATCCTTTCAGTCTCTGCCACATATCTTGAGTGTTTATACTCGGCCTTCGGTACACAGCATGAACATGCCGATTAAAAGAATATCCTTGGTAAAAACTAAATCAGTTCCAGCTCCCACTGTGCACTAGACAAGTTAAAGGAAAGAGAAGAAAAAGAATATCACTCAGGATTTTTTAGAATGGGAAAAGAAACCATCTGAAAACCCTCATCCTCCTCATATTTCTGGAGGAGATGCAAATCACAGCTCTGATTTCCCCAGAGATGCATTTTCAATCTTGTCTGGCTTCTTTTACCTGAGGGAAAGGCTGAGCCAGGACTCTTGCAAGCCAGGCCCATGGTGGCAATGTTACTCTCCCCCAGCTGTGCATTCAGACTCTTGCCAAATGGGCCCAGTGTTTTCCATACCTGTTCCCTAGCTAAGGCAGCAGAAGGGACTCTGGGGTTCACAGTCAGGGATAGTGGTGCAAACTCACTTTCACGGGTAAGTAAGATAGTGCATCATACAGCTGATGCATGTTCTGCTCTGCAATCTTAGCTACAAAGACAGAAACTCTTGTAAAAGAGTAGGACAGGCATGTGAAGGACAGATGTCTAAAGCTGGATTCAGCAGACTACAAATGCTACAGCCTGCAGAGAACTGTCCTTCGGCTCTACATCCCCCCACCAAAAATGATGCTGGGGAAAGCCCGCTATGTGTTGGTGGTCTGACTTAAAGTGGATATAGGGAAATGTCTGAGACCCAAGCATTTCTCAGTAATTAACACCATCCAATAACACCCAAATCTGTATGTTTGAAGTGGCTGGCATAGTGAGATAAAAAATGTTAGGACCTCTGTGCTGTGTTGGTATACCAAAAGGTATAGTGATAAACACAATCATAAATTAGCTTTTACATGCACTTAGGGTATATATGCATTGGATGGGGCAGTGCAGCACAGAAATTCAATGCTCCTAGCTCCATGGGGTACGTGGCTCTGCTGTACAGATGAGCTCAACTTAGAAGGATGTACATTCAGCACATGATCGATGACCTTAGAAGCAGCACTGTATAGACACAGGTAACCAGCTCAGAGAGTCAACCCTGGCGTCCCTTGAGCCCTGCTGCAAATACAGCTGTAAGCAACTGCTTCCTCTCTTAACCCCATTGCACTTTTACAATGGCAGGTGAAATTTGTTTTCTCAATTTCAGGCCAGGGAAAGCAAAGGACAGAAAATGAAAGGACTTGTCCTGTAGTCCCACACCAGGTATAGAACTGAGCTGAAGATCAAAACTCAGGTCTTCTGGCTCAGTCTGCTCCCAGCACAGCTGCCTATCTGCACAAAATACTCCAGTGGGCATTTGCCTGCAGCAAATACAGCTCTGGGTATTCCCACCAGGGACTTTGGCCAGCAGAGAACTGGTCACTTAAAAAATAAGAATCTGTGTTTTTCTCAAGGCATGGGTCAAAAGTTTGCTAGAGTGACTCAGGATTTTGCTTATTCATCTGCATTTGCACAAGGAATACACTGTGGACATGATATCCTCATCTTCCTTTAACAAAAAAAGCCCCATTCCTCACATAGTATGAGCTCTCTATCAGAATAAAAAAAACCACCCTGGATTTCACCATAGAAGAGACAGGTTTCTGTGCAAATAGTTTGCAGGTGTAAGAGCTGGGTTTTAAGTATCAAACTGAGCAGTTAAATAGGCATTCAAGTATGACCAACATTAATTCTAGCTAAAGACAGACAATTTTACACTGCCATTTTTCACTTCTATTCCAAGGTACCACAACTGGAGTTTCCTAAAGGACTATGACCAAATGGTAAGCTTTGAACAAACATCAGCTGTAATCCAGGCTCTTTTCAGTTTTCATCCATTTGAGCTAGGCTAGTATTTAAAATTGAAGCATACTTAGGCATAACTGGCAAATGCTATAAGACTAAAATCTTTAGGAAAAATAAAAGAGAACTGAAGTGCCTTTCATCTGCTACCTATGTAACAAACAAATACAGCACAGGCATGTGTTCAACCTGTTCCAGTATTAGCAACTCCACAGAAAGACAAGTGAAGAAGAACCAACCTCCTTGAAGAAAATTTGTAAGATCGTGTTGTCATGCTGAAATTCAAGACACTCAACTAAAAATGAAACAAAATACCTCCCACTTCATGACCATTCTAGAGCAGGCTAACTTCTGTCCCAGCTGACATTTTATGCAACACATTTGAAAATTATTCATTTCCCTGTGTTATCCTATTCCCACATAAGACAGGAGAAAACAACTGGTTTTATTTCTCCAGCACTTTTATGTACATTCAGTATGACAATTTTAAGTAGGCTCAAATTCTAACTTCGAAGGCAAAAAATATTACAAATAATCTCAGTAACTTGAGTCTTTGTAACAAGCAATAGATGTAATTCTGAAAACTTATTAATGGTCCTTGTTTTATCCAGGGTAAGAAAAGGGAGCAGAAGCCACTGCCAAACTATATGCCTGTATTCTCAAGCAAAGTTCCCAACTTGACCAACCAGATTATTGGCAGTCGAATGAATACTGAACTTGGTAGGGATTTGGTAAACATGGATTACTTCTTCAGCACTGGAGCACGAAAGAGGAAACTTGATGGTGAGCTCCAGCCTTCCTAGTGCTTTGGTAAAAATATAACAGTAATAATGCAAGTTGAATGGTTGTAGCCAACAGACTCCACAGCAGGTAAAAAATTCTGTAATCTTTTTCTCAGTGAGACCGATACTACTCTTTAGCATGGATTTTCTTTCAAGAGCAAAGATGGATGTTGTCCAACAATGCCACAGGAGACAATCCTCTTTGTATCTTGGGTGATGGGGCCATATAGAGACCTCACCCATCTTCTCATGCAGTCTACAGTAAGGTTGCCACTAACATCAGAAAAATCAAGATCACACCCAAAAGGCCATTTCTCCCTAAATTTTTATCTCCTGAAATTAAACAATGAATGAAGATCTGCTCAGATGAGTCCCAACATAAACAACATATTTTCAGTTCTGAAACTCAGCACAATAAAATCAGCAGCTTGTTGCATTTCATGTAATCAGCCAAGGATTCATCAGCTCTGTCACCTGCATGTATAAGCTTGCTCTAAATAATAAAATTTAAGGCACGTGAGATGTGTTCTGTGCTTTTTGCCCCCCACCCCGCTGAGGGAAGAAGACCAAATATTTTTCACACCAGTTTTCATTTTTGTTTCTCTAGATATGCTGCTCTCAAATTCCCTTCTCTTAACTCTTTTTCTGGTTTAGCTGATGGGAACTAATTGACAAGGAAGCAGGCTTTCACATTTTGCTCTGAAGGAGTGTTGGCTCAGCAACCTGTCTGACACTCTTGAATTTAACAGGTACGCAGTTCCTAAAACCTGTGGTTGCCCAGGGAGACCATCATCAAGCTAAACCAACTCAATACCTGAAGCCTGTCCATCAGTGCATCTCCCTTACATAGGTGTAAACTTTGTTAATGACTTTGAACTGTATGCAGCATCTGTAGGATCATGCTCAGTCCTATGTAGAGCTCAACACAGAATCCATTAGCAGTGCTTTGATACAACAGGCGGCAATCTCTCACCAGACTGAGGTGAAGATGTACACATACTTATGTTTTGTAGTTAAGTCTATTTGTTTTTATGATTAGACCTCAGAAGGCAGGTCAACAGTCCAGAAGCACAAGAGGTGGTACGAACAGTGTGATCACTGGTAACATCCAAATAGTCTCTGTGGAAAAAAAAAGAAAGAAGATACTGTAGAAAGAAGAGCCAAATCCCCCTCACTGATGTCAGAGCACCAAGCAGTTCTCCTCCTGGCTTCCTCAATATAGCAAGAACTGGAGGATTAAGGCTTTCAAGATGACAGCTAAGCTACCTAAAAAAGGGAGACCATATTATGCAATCAGCCCAAGTGGACTGATTCCACTCAGTGCAGACGTGAATTGTGATAGACAACTGTGTTCAGAGACACCAAATAGGAACCTACTCTTTTTTTAAAAGACATCTTCTTGTTCAGCTAAAATGCTTTCTGCTCCCTCCTGTGAGCTGAAAACTGCACCAGGAACTTGTTTGTCTTCAAACATCTGAAAGAGGGATTGTCCCTGCATTGTCTTCCAAAACTATACAGCCTATGCAGAGGTTACATACTTATATGGTGAACGCATAACACTTGAGAATCATTACACTTGCATGCCTTGCTCTGAGACGTACTGAGCAGCTTCAAGTCTTGCTATGGGTCACAAACTCTGTACTGAGTGGCAGATGTCCAGTATCTGTTAGGCTCAAGCTCCTATACATGTAAGAAATTTCATTTATAAAGCATGGGGATTTTATTTTTCAGCATGAAAGCATACAGAGCTCCATGCTTCCTAACCTCCAGATGGCACTCACTCCACGTCAGGTAACCCACTGAAAAGGACACTAAATTACAGCAAGGTAGTGTTACACAATTCCTTTTTAATTTCAAGGGACATTAAATAGTTTCAGATTCTTGACTTTGTTTTCTGTGTGTGACTCCAGAGAATCCTTCTCCCAGAGAGTTCCTGCAAACTGGAGGGTATGGGAAAGAGGATGGTATAAGCAGTGCATGATTTAATGCCTCCACTTCACACTGGCTGTTTACGCTGAAGCACTTTTCCCAGTTTGGGATAAGAACTTCCACGTCTTACCCTAAAAATATGTGCGCGTTTGCCACTAAGCAGTCTAGAGAAGCTGTGATGGTAACTGGAGTACAGGAAGATACGTCTTACAAGAAAAAATTAAAAAGATTGGTTTTAGTCTGAAGAAGAAACAGCAGTCTGGGAATCAGATAGCAGTCTTTAGATATGTTTATAGCTCTGGAATGAGAAAAGGGATGATTTGCACTTCACATGAGTGGCAGACAATAGTAAATATCACAGGCTTAAATTACAGCAAGGCAGAATCTTGCTCACTTTTTGGGAAGCTAGTGGTGAGGCTAATACAATGCTGGAATAGATTTCCCAAGGAATCTCCACCTGTGAAGGTTAAATACACACATCCATCAAGAGTAACATATTTAATACAATTTGTCTTTTAGTGTTTAAATTGAATGACCATCTGAAGAGCTTTTCACCAATTCTCTGACTACACCAGATTTGTTGGGATCACACAACACTTTGCAAACAGGGTTTTTCAAACACGTTCAAAAAGAAAGAAAAAAAATTCTATTTCAGTTACAACAGATTTAAATAGATCACACCTCAAAAATACATATTAATCACCTAAATTTGTTGATAGAAAATATATTTCTAATTCTTCTAACTACTCATAGCAAATGCTTTTCACAAAGTCTAGATGTGCCTCTTTCTTTTAATCGCACACATCTAAGAGGCTTGACTAGTGCCCTCCTGACAGCCACATAAGAACACTTCTCAAGGAGCACATTCATGTCCTTAGGTCATGTGTATTCATGGCAATAACTAATTTTCTTTCAACAATTCAGGAAGCCTTTACTAATGAAGTGTAGTTCTGATTGTGTCCTTAATCAGGTAAAGTGCCCGTTCAGATGCCAGGAAGTTCCCACAGTGGGTACTTGTAGTGATTACATGCATATAGCACAGCAAGACCTTTATACACCCCTGCATGCCTTCTCAGCTGTACTTCTCTGCACAGGTCACTTCAGTCCAATAGATCACAACAGGAAGGTCTGTAGGTATACCTAAAGTGAAGCCAAAATACACAAGGATTTTTGGCTTAATCATCGAAGTGTGCAACCTTGGAAAATGCAGCTCTGTGCCTTGCTGGAAGTTCACAGCAACCTACAACTGTATTACCTCTTTTAATGTGGAATTAAGTTAATACCTTGACTTTCTGATTAAGTTAATTGAAATTATTCTAAAATACTGCTGGGCAACAACTGGACAGGAGTAGCTCTGTTCATCCCTAAAAATCCAGTTCATTTCTATTTCCTGTTGAAATCAATAGTAACTCTTAAGCACTTGACAGATTAATGACTATCTCTAAGGGGAAAGTGTTTAGAAAACAGAGGCTTCCCATGTGGGATAGATCTGATAATCCATGTGACATGGCAACATTGCGTTGAACCAGCCACCTTATTTTGTTCAATTATTAAACTTCCCTTGGAAATACTATTTATTCTATGCTGCTACACTGTCCTGGGTTCAGCTACAGCAGTCATTTTCTCTCCTTCCTAGTAGCTGGTGCAGTGCTGTGTTTTTGACTTTCAGCCTGGGAACAATGCTGATAACACCGATGGTTGTAGTTGTTGCTCAGTAATGTTTACTCTGACCAAGGACGCAAGGATTGCTGCTCAGGTCGGGTTCGGTATTGGTTGGCAGGTGGTGAGCAATTGTACTTGCTCCCCTTGTTATTCCCCTTATCATTGTTACTGGTAGCGGTAGTGGTTTGTATTATACCTTAGTTACTGGAGTGCTGTTATCTCAACCCATGGGATTTACATTCTTCCGATTCTCCTCCCCATCCCTCTGGGAGCGGGGGAAGGAAGAAGCTGGGGGAGTGAGTGAGCTGCTGCATGGTTCCGAGTTACCAGCTGGGCTTAACCTATGACATGCACTTAGCCCTGCTCTAGTACCCAGTGTTTGATCTCTCTACCACACATAGCAACCTCCAGAAAAGACCTTCTGGGAATATCCCAGGTCCTAATCAAAACTGCTTTAGCATCTGTGAGTAGAAGATATTCTCTAGACGCCATTTTCATCTCAAGTTTAACAATCATTTTTCTTTTAGCATAATTAACCTGTTTACATGAGCAAAATCTCTTAAAAAGACTGGATAATAGCACTGAAATCTGTAAACAATAAGTGGAAATTCCATTTATTAAAGAGATTGTGTAGATATTAAAGTGTTCTGAGCTTCCTGTGAAGACTTCTTATGATGTATCACTTGTGCTTCAGTTGTATAAGCTTTCTTCCCTTTTGCTGCCAGATCTCAAACAAGAGATTATGTATGTTTAGGCAATTAATTTTATGCATTTCTTTTAGTTAAAAAGCACAAGTGGGTAGCTATATTAATTTAATTATTTGGTTAATTACACTCCTTTCTCTAGTAGAATTCTGAGGATTGTTAATATTAATTAAAACTTGGAGCATAAATGTTTCTAGTGGCTCCAAATTTTTGGTGTTCTCATTTTGAGATAAACAAGTGTAAAATATATGTCTTTACAAAACATATGTAAGTTCATATAAATCTGTATTTCTCATACTTTTAGAATAGTCTTTGTATCTGCCCAGCTGGCATCTTAACTATAAAGTTTTGTCTCATAAGATCAGTGACGACTGTAAATCCAACCGTGTTTCTTAGAAATTGTAAAACTGTTTGTTGATGTTTAAATTACTCTAAACAAAAACAGCTACATGGGTTTTCCTACAACAGTGGTCTCCTCATGCTGTGGAAATTACTACATAAACAGTAAGATTCCCAAAATAGGGATGGGAGAGGAAAATTATGTATGAACATTATAAGGGCAATACTGCCAGTCCAGACATCGTATGTTTGCATGCATTATTTATGTACATACACATTCACAATGTTTGCTTTCTATAAAGAACACTTTATAGAACAAAATTTCTGATTTGAAGTTCATCTTAGAGCAGACAACAGTTTTCTGAAGTGGGCTATTCTTTCTGGTTTGTTGGGTTTAGAAATCAAGAAAAATTTGTTAGGGCCTTGAGCTGCTTTTCCTAAATCCTGCTGAGACAGGAACCAATAAACTTTTCTTAAAGCAGGATGTCTTTCTTAAAACTCTACTTACTACTCTGAATCCATGTCAAGTATACTTTTCCCTCTTCAGAAAACTTCATGTTTGCTTGGATGAATTCCTTGAAATACAGATGCTTCTCCAAGAAACTCAGAAGTTCTGCCAAAGGCTGAAGAGGTGCTTGCACAGTTCTGTCAGTTGTAGCCCCATCCACAGCCCTTTTCTATCACAGGGCATAGACAGCACAGGCTGACTTCAGGTTGTAACCTTCTCAAAGACTCTCTCAGAAGCAGTATGTATCCACAAAGCCACCAAATCTTAGAAATGGAATTTCCAAGTATCCGAGCAGAACTGTTGCAAATGTCTCTTAACTGGAGAATGCCCAGAAAGAAGTCTCAGTTGGCATATACTGATTGAAAAATTGCATTAAGAAGTAATCTGCAAATATACAGGCACAACAGCTATAAAAATGTTGAGATTTGGTTTCACTCTATGACTTAGACCAGATCACTTCAAATTACGTGTCTGTTTTCCCCATTCACTAATGATCAATTATCATCACTGGATGTATTCTGGTGTGATCTGTGAATTAACAAATGTATTCATGCAGTAACTCTTATTTCAACTACAGGTATTGCTGGGAAAGAGGAATAAACCAAACCAATGACGTAGCATAGAAACATCTGTAACTATCACAATGCTTATCAGCACTTACACAACTTCTTAAAAGCCAAATGGACTGAAAACACAATGTCTATATCAACTCTTCTATAGCAAAACATAATAGAAGGCTGACACATTGCTAGTGCTGTATTACCGTAGGGCTACTTACTTGCTTTCCAGTGAAAAACATAAAAGCCACAGGGTGAAAACAGCACACGGCGGTGCTCCACACCTGGTGAGCCAAGTAACTTCTTCACTGGAACAAGCATGATTATACTGTAGCTACTCAGTGCTGGCAGATCCATTGGCAAGCTCTGGAAGAATCCTAAGATGTCTAGCAAGAACACAGGAGGCATCACAAACCAGGACGTCAGAAAGGGCTGCCATAATGTACTCACACTGTCAACTCCTACTGCAGCCCCTCATTTGAGTAATTCAGAGGTAAGAATGGATCTAGAACACCACCAGTTCCAGATCCAAATGCTACAGTTCAACATCTTCTCTGTACTACAAGCTCAATGCAGATTTTCTACATAAAAGAGACGATTTCAAGTTTAATATGAAAACCAATTTAAGGAGTCCCGGTACAAACTTAGTATTTTCCTTCTCTTTTGCTCCTCCCTGTTCTTTGGCTTTTGGGTTAGGTTTTTAAGTCTGTGTTTGGTATTCTAGGCTCTTTCAGTACTACTTTTTAGGTATCATACTATTTTACATAATGTGCCATTACCCAGAATGGCCTTAGGCCTTCAGTTAACTGAGTAAACCATTTCAAAGAGCAAACACTGCGCCAACAACGTCCAGGCATTTTTTGCTTATGGTAGTTTCATTCCATTGGTGATACTTCCGTTCAGCCTAACATTATGTAAACGTTAAATAAATACAGTAATGTTTCCAGTTTGCCACAAATATATATAACACATTGCACACAAAACCAATGAATTACATGCAACCTCCGATGTTTCTTTTATACTCCTACCACGCACATTTGTACAACATAACCCCAAACATGAACTATGCAGGGATCCATTGGACTTCTTTAGGAAGAGGAAGTTCTTCAGATCAGAGTTGGAACAGTCATTCTGCCACTGGAAGGTCTCACCCCAGAGGTAACCTCCGTCCTCATGGTGAGCTTCTGTGATGACTCTGCATCAGTCTTACTACTCAAGTAAGTATCCTTCATCACAGCACTCGTCATAAGCTATGTCACTGTGTCCCTGTGATCCCAAAGAGGTCACAGATCTGCAACTGTGCTGATATATCATCACTCCTCTGGTTCTGCGCCCCCCGCCCCCTCCCCACAGGCTGTCCCTGTTCACACAGAGTTTTCACACTCCCATCTCAGGGCAAGTCAGCAAGACTCCCACTGCCTGCTGTCCCTGGCCATCCCTGTCTACTCCCATGTCTCTTAGGAGTTGTCTCCATCCCCACAGGTTCCCCAGTTGTGGAACTTCCTTTACGTTAACCTGCAGCTTAAACCACCAATCATCTACAAAGTGAACTATTCCCTGCTGGCATGGTAGGCTGAGGAAATAACGAGCCAGAGAGCACTCTCTGCATTCCTTGCAAACCCACAAAATTCAAGGCATTATTTTGCTTAAAAACTCAACTATGATAAGCCAACATCATTATTGGAAAAAATATTTCTGGTTTGGCTTTCTGTCTTTGGTTCTTACAGAAAGATTATTTTCCTTCTTTATTTTTTGTTTTCAATGGGAATCAACATTTGCATTCCTCCTTGAGGTGCAGCAGCGTTAAACCACTGCCCATCTGCTGTGAAACAGGCAATCTGCACTGTAGATTCAAATGTAATGAATTTATTCACTGAACTGCAATTTAAAGTAGTTCTGCATTCCACTGCAACTTAACAAGTAAAAGAGTCTGGAATTTGATATGAAACTAAATAATATAAGCAGAATGGGAAGAATTTCTTATACTCTTTTCATTTTCTTTGGTCATAACTGTGAATGGGGCTGTCCAGCACTGTGACAGCTCTTCCTTCCCCACACTTAACTAGAAGTGGCCAGTAAAAAGATGTAGAGGATTATCACTATATCAACAGGCCAGTGGAAGGACAGTAAATCACTTTGCTTAACTGATTGCTTGCAATGCATAACAAGATGTATTTTTTGAACAGCTGAAATGCTGACTAAAGGTAAATATTTCATATCTTTCATGTCTTCTTTAGATACAAAAATTATTGAATGAAAAATGCTCACCTACCTGCTTAATAGCTTGAAGTCATTTCAGCTTCTTAATGACTCTAGTAAGAGACAAAGCAGTATTTTTACTGCATTTTGTTGGCTCAGCATCCACACAGCAATATACAACCTTAAGTATTTATCTCATTATTTTCAGATTATCTGAAATAACAGACACATCTATATCCCAGACCCCGTTTTAAATGAGGTAACCTCATCTTCTGTGATGGATTACACCACTCTTCTTCAGGTACACAATACTTCCACAAGGCTGAGAATTTGGTTTATCAAGATCTTCTAAGAGTTATTATTTTATTTTTATATTAAAATTTCCATTTCTTCTTTTAAAGTTTATTGTCTTTGAACAGTTTAATTTGAATTGTGTTAACAGAAGCACAGTTTAAAAATAAATTTCTGTATGGGGGGTATTTATTTCAAGAGTTTTGAGATTTTATGTACTCCTGCATATATCCCTTTTTTTTTTTTAATGACTGAATTACACAGGGGGCAGCATGACTCACAAATTAAACCTTATTTTAAAATACCACTAAAGGCATGTGGAATGAATGCGAACAGGTTTGTCAAATCGTATTATTAAAACAATAGAAAACAATTTGTGAGAAATGCAAAAGAGCAGAAACTGAACTGTGCTAAGAACTATCAGGCATACAGAAATGCAACTTACGCTGAAATGAAAAGGAAGAAATGTTACGCCTGTGAATAATCCCTCGTGTTAAAGCAATTATGCCGCAGGTAAAAATCTGAATTAATGGTATGGATTTGACACTCTGAGTTGTCCTAGCCATATGCTGGCATGAAAGAGCCAAGATTCTGTATGCGCATGATCAGTACAAATGCATATTCCTTGGATAACTGCTCTTGTTCAGTTCTGACAAGCTGGTAAGTATGGAAGTTTTTAGGACTGTGCTTTTACTATTTTTGTGTATAGCTGTGTATGGTGAGTAGGTGCGTATTCCGGTGAAGTTGCTCCATCTCTGATAATCTGTCAAGTCCAGCACTGAGGAACATTCAATTTTGCTTAACTTTCCTTCCGTGCAACCAGAAACACCGCTGTCAAAGCTGTGCCAGCGCTGCTGCAGGAACCAGCGCCACAGCGTGACCCGAAGCCCTGGCGACTCCACTCCACTGAAACCCAGCCTGCAGCTCCGCTCCAGG
>NW_009940019.1:38798-39085 GCF_000696875.1 Nestor notabilis
AGCCGATCTAGACCACCCCGATGTGAACACAACCCACGGCCAACCACTAACACCAGCACAGCACATGGTGACTGCTGGGTCGTGGCTTTTATTTAAGGTAATAACGAGTAAGCCCACGACCAACGCTCTCAACCCGGAGCTCGTAGTTCCCCGGCCCCGACCCTGCGGATCGTTACCTGTGGGTACGCCACAGCCAGCGGTGTGGAGAGGGTCCCCAGAGACCCAGTGCCCGCACCCCCCCGCTCCCCGCGGTGCTGGGCACACGCGGACTGCCGGCTGGCCGGGCC
>NW_009940020.1:0-3348 GCF_000696875.1 Nestor notabilis
CCTGAGCTCCTGGAGCATCCCTGGGGAGCAGCCGCAGGGTGAGGGACTGCAGTGGGGCTGCCCTCCTTACCCGGAGGGATGCACAGGGTTCAGGGCATCATCCATCTCACTCCCACCCTGGCTGCCAAGAGTTAACTCCATCCCAGCCCCATCCTGGGATCAGCAGCAGATGTGGAAGGAGCTGGAAATCCCTTCTCTAAACAGAGTCCACAGTGCGAGCTCTGCTCCTCACCCTGCTCTTCACATTCCTGCACTGGCCCCAGCCCCACGGGGTCCTGCTGGACACGGCCCCCTTCCCACAGGATGCAGGCCATGGAGGTGGTGGCACTGGTCATGGTCAGGCTTTGGGGACATTCGGAGATGCCCGCTGGTACCATGGGATGGGCTCCCACCACCCATCCTGCAGCTTTTAGGGTGTTGGGAGGGCTGTGACGGGAGAGGGCTGCTGCCCTTGGGGTCACACTGGGTAAGGGTCAGATCCAGAGCAGCCCAGCTTTCCGGGTGGCTTTGTCCCTTCATCCTTCCACCCATTCCTTCCTGCTGGTGCAGTGACAGGACCACGAAGGTGGGTGACAGGGGCCAGAGGATGGCTGGGTACTCAGAGCAGCCCTGCCTGCATCCCACATCCTGCCCGCACCAGCCGAGCGCCCCAAGCTCACACTGGGGTGCTGCTGCTGAGGCAAAGAGCAGTGTGAGGGCACCGGGACCCTACATTGGGGTGGCTGAAACCCTGGCACCACAACCAGGGTCCAACCCTTGCTTGGTGCCACACAGTTCCCTCTGTCTGTGGCGAGAGCATCCCACTGCAAGGAAAGGAGAAGCCAAAGCTCCTCAGTGGTGTTCAGAGCTGCGCTTCAGAACCAGCTCAGCTGCCCCTTGGAGTCCTGGAGCTACAAAAGCTCCACATACCTCTAACTCTATAGGAAATACATTTGTTTAAAGGCATTTAGGTTTGTTTCTAATGGAGGTTAACCCTGAGCTGCCTGGAGCTGCTCAGAAGCTCACCAGCACCGCGCCAAGCCCACACTATGCTGCGGAAGAGCAGCTTGTGGCAGCTCCAGAGCTGTTCTGAAGGCTGTGGAGATCTTTCACAGCCTTAGGGCTCTTCTAGAGCAGCTCTGAAGAGGCTGAAGAGGTTTGAAGCCACTTAGAGACCTTTTCAGAGGGCATGCAGGAGAGATCGGGTGCTTCTGAGCAGCCACAGGTCATTTTTGGGGTGTTTTGGAGCAGCACAGTGCGGGTTGAGGGTTGCTTATACCTCACTGGTGTCATCCAGAAGGGGTTGAGGGTGGTTTCAAACTGGTTGGAGAAGTTTAGACGTTCCTGAAAGGTTTGAGCGCTGTTGAGAGGTATGTTTGAGAGGTCTGGAGGAGTTACAGGGGCCTTTCAGGGCGCGTTAAAGCACTTGAGGCATTTCACAGCCACACAGAGGAGTGCTTCAGGGCTGCTACGAGATCTTCTCTACGATCCTTTTGGAGCTATTTCAAGGAGTTTTGTAAGAGTTTTAGAGGACTTCTCAAGAGCTACGTTGAATGGCTCTAAGCAGTTTTAGTATCTTGGTGCCTTTTAGCGCTGGTTTGAGGAGCCTGAGAGCTATTTGAGCAATTTAAGTGCTCCAGCTCTGTGCCAAGGTCTCTCCTTCCTCAAGCTCTGAGCTGCTTGGAGGTGCTCTACAGCTCCCCGAGGCAACCCACCACTGCACGAGTTCCCCCAGAGCCATTTACTTCCCTGATTCCTAGATAAGCTTCAAGATGCTGGAGGTTAAGCTTTTCAGAGGAGTTTTAAAATCATTCTTAGAGGTGTTTAGAGAGATCTTGGTGTGCACTAGAGCTGCCTAGAGGGGTGCTGAGAAGTTCAGAGTGCTACAGAGGTGCTTTAGAGATGCTCAGGGATGTTTTAGAGATGGCCAGAGATATTTTAGAGATGTTCAGGGATGTTTTAGAGATGGCCAGAGATATTTTAGAGATGCTCAGGGATGTTTTAGAGCCCCTCGGAGCTGCTCAGCACAGCATGGAGCAGTTTGAAACACTCTGGGGTGTTTTAGAGGGCTTGGAGTGTGCCAAGGGGCATTTCCCAGCACACAGCGGCCTCGGAGCTGTTTTGCAGCAGCTCTGGGCACTGCAGAGCTGCTCGGAGGCATTCGGAGCAGCAGTCCAGAGCCATTCAGTCACCCTGGGAGCGGAGCGGGAGCCCTGTGGGGCAGCTTCCAGGGCCTGGACGAGCGGGAAGGAAGCTCAGAGGGGTGTGGAGCAGCTTAGCAGGGCGGGTGAGAGTGTTTAAGGGATTTGTAGAGTGGTTCCAGCAGCTGAGCGCTCGCAGGGGTTTAGCGCAGTGTAAGGAAGGCTTGGGAAAGGCTCCGTGTCCTCGCCTGGAGCAGAGCCCAGTGCGTCCCAGCAGTGCCACAGCCTGCCCCCAGTCAGCCCACACGGAGAGGGGACAAGGCCAGCTCTGAATGTCCCTCATCCCATCACGAAAGAAAATCCCCGCCCCCCATCCCACCTGCATGGAGGCTCTGGCTCCCCTTCACTCCAGCCCCTCTGGAGCCAGTTGGGTCCTGGATCCCCATCCTCATCCCCCCCAAATCAGGGCCCTCTTTGGGGCTGGAGCATTTCCACCCCTATCCCACCCTGCTGGGGAGCCAGCACTGGGATGCTCTGTGCCATTTACATCCACGTGGAAAGAAAGTGTCCGGGCAGGAATAGTAACAGCTTTTAATTGGACAAGAATTGATACATCATTTAAGACAATACTGGTTTTGCCTCTTTTGTTTTTGGAGTGGGGGAGGGGGGAACTTCCTTCACATACCGGTGGGGAAAAGAGGAACGTTTCTGGGAAGTCCAGTTTTTAGTTTCTATTTCCATAGGGATTTTAAAGCATGGTGAATGTGCAAGTCAGTGCTTAGAACTTTTCCCCGGTGCTTATTTACAGTTACAGTACCTCTTTGTGAGAGACAGGGAAAAAAAAAGACGATTGTTTGAGAACTGGGGATCCGAGATCCCAAGTGGAGAAAGGCAGATCTCCCATATTTATATATTTATACATATATATATGCTTTTGTGTATACACAGATACATTTCTCTCTTCTTTAAAGTATTAAAAAAATGAGCAACCTTCATTCTATAAAAATACCTACTCTACAAGATAGAAAAATTTTCCCTCTCCAAGTGTACACTGATTTACACCCAAAACTTCTCTGGAAATGTACATTACGTGGCTTCTTCCCGCAGACCCGGGGCAGGGAGGGGACAGGGTGTGCAGGGGGTGTACATCCCCCCTCGCCCAAGGGGATGGGACTCACCCCAGGTTGAACACCCGCAGGAGCGGTGTGAGCAGGGAGGGTGGTGGCGG
>NW_009940020.1:3385-12109 GCF_000696875.1 Nestor notabilis
CCCCGGGGGCCACCCCGGCTCGCCCGCCGTGGGAAGAGAGGTGCCGCCTGCGTGTGTGGAAGCGCTGTGGGGAGGAGCGGGCATCCGCCAAGGGATTCCTGTTGGCTTCTGTCTTCAGGCCGCTCCCGGCATCTCCAAACCCGGCAAGCAGGAAGAAGAACGACTCTTTGGGCCTGACCTGAAGCTGGATCCTTGGGAGGCCACTGGCCTCTCCCGGGGCTGGATGGGAGCAGGTCGGCTCAAGTGGCTGTTCCCCAGGGTCACGCACCACGCCAGCGAGCCAAAAGCTGTCTGGTGTAAACATGGCTTTTGTTTCCCAGGGAGCTGCTGTTGCACCTCTGGTCTCCTCTCCCCAGCAGCACAGAGGGATTTCAGCCCAGGCTGAGAAATGAGAGCGGTGGCTCTATCCCCAGCAGCAGCACACGGAAGCAGCAGGAAAGGCGGCCGGAGCGGGCCCTCCCTCCAGGACTGCAGCTATCACCAGCAGAGCCCTGCTCCGGGTGGGAATGGCACAGCCCACTGTCCCCAGGCTGGGGACTTTGGGAGAACTCAGTCAGCCCTCTGTGCTGCAGCTCCATGAACGCCAGGACCAGCCTCTGGTGCAAGGTGAAGAATTGCAGCCTTCCCTCTCTGTCCCTGCAGGCTGGACAGACAGACAGCATCCCTGTGCCCGCAGTGGGGCTGAGGGTGCCTCTCCTCCCAGAGCCATCCACAGGAGCTGGGAGGAGGGCGGCAGAGCCGGGAACGCCGAGACGTGCCGACAGGAGTGAGCCACGGACAGCAAAATAAATAAGGAGGCAGGTGACAAAGTGTCCCGAAATGGCCACTCCCTGCCTGTGCCTGTCACCGAGGGAGAGGAGCCAGCACGCAACCCCTTCCCAACAGGAGCAGCAGGGCAAGGATTAACTGCGCCAGCTGAATGAGGACATTTGCATTAAGTTAATTAAAAAACAAACCAAACAGAACCCTCTACAAGTCTGGGACATGCTTCCCTCTCTCCCAGATCTGCCCCAGTAAGTGAGTGTGTCAGGGACACTTTGGCAAAGCAGATACTTGGGCTGGACAGGGCAGCGAGGGAAAGCGTCAGCGCCGCTGCTTCCTCCTCCATCTCCTCACAGCTCCTGTTCACACCCTGCATCCAGAGGGTCCGACACTGCTGTGGGGACAGTTCCCAGCTTCACAGGCAGCTTCCCCTTGCCTGTGTTTCTTCTCCAGGTTCCCTTTCACCTCCCGAAAGCCAGAAGGGTTTCAAACCATCGGAGTCAGACAACAAAGCCGTGCTGCTGGTTTTCCTTATCCCTGCTCCGCTGGCTAATTCACCCGCTGACCTGACGCGATGCTTCCTTGTGCCTTCGTCAAGAGCAAAGACGTTCCGAGTCTCTCGTTATCCTCTCTTGCCTGTGTTTCTTCTCCAGGTTCCCTTTCACCTCCCGAAAGCCAGAAGGGTTTCAAACCATCGGAGTCAGACAACAAAGCCGTGCTGCTGGTTTTCCTTATCCCTGCTCCGCTGGCTAATTCACCCGCTGACCTGACGCGATGCTTCCTTGTGCCTTCGTCAAGAGCAAAGACGTTCCGAGTCTCTCGTTATCCTCTCTGAGCAGCAAATGCACACCCCTCAAGGAGCGCGCAGCCGGCGGCTCGCAGCCGCCCTTACTTCACCTCCAGGATGGAAGGGTTTGTCTCCATGATGGCCACGATGATCCTGTCAATGTAATCCTGCAGGCGGAAATTGATCTCCTCTTGCTTTTGAATTGCTTCCATGAGCTGCAAAGGAGGGACAAAGGGAGTGAGTGGTCAGTGCCTGCTGCTCCAGCACAGGAACAGGGCTTCTTGTAGCTCTGTGCAACCATGGAGGTTTCCCCCTTTCTTCACTCTGGCCTGGAATGTTCCTGGCCATGTATAAGCAGCCAGGGAGAACTCCCTCAGCTGCTCTTTCTGCCCTCTCTTGTCCTTCCTCAAGTCCTCAGCCAGATAGGATGTAGAAAGCAGGGAGCATCCTGTCTCCCTTTGCTCCCCAAAACACCCAGGTGTTTCCCCACTTCTTGGGGTCTAAAAGATTGAATTCTGATGCTCACGGGGGCTCACACCCCAGCATCTGGGGTACAGCCATGGAGCAGGGGGAACACACAGCACAGCAGCCATGATCTCCAGGGCAGAAGATGTCCCAGCTCCCTGGGGTTTTAAGACAGCTACAGGCAGACAGACACACGCCATGGTGGCTGGTGTGTCCCAGGAAGAGGAAGGCTGTCACATGGCAGCAAAGCAGAGCTGCTAGGATCAGCAAACTGGGAGCAGCTTCCCCTCTTCCCAGGAAGGAGGCTGGCAGGCAGGGGAAGTCCTGCAAGCTCTTCCAACAGTTGTGTGGGTACTTCTTAGCTCACGACAGCTTTCGAGTGGATTTTGGGAGTGAGCTGTACCACAGGCAGGGCCACAGCAGCCCTTGTTGGCTGAGAGGAGATGCACCAGCCACACCAGAAGATGCGGCTGAGGTAAGCAGCACCCCACGGCACGTACCTCATCTCTGGAGACCGAGCTGATCTCCGCTGCCAGGGATTCAGAGAAGGAGGCTGAGAAGAGGTTCTTGGCTCCCTGGATGCTCAAGTTAATGATCTGCCCGTTCAGTTCATCATTCTGCTCCTTCAGGTTCCTGTTATCCTGTTTGCAACAGACAAACCAGATGCTGCTGAAGCACGTGGTGCCCTCAGAGCAGCTCACACAGCACTGGGAAGAGCATAGTCTCCTGACTCAGTCTCAGCAGAGCCTGGAAAACCTCTGGAAGTATGGGATATGCTGGGGAGATCCAGGGAACACAGAACACAGCAGAGAGAGGGGCCCTCTCAGAAGGAGCCAACCTCTCCTGTCTCAGACAGGACAGCAAGAAAGCAGTGGGCTGCCAGATCCACGGTCAGCTCCTTGGGACAGTGCACCCAGGCTCCTGCTGACCACTCCTTGGGTCAGGGAGTCAGCATCCCCAAGACATTTCACTCCCTGCCCAGCCCCGGGTACCTGCTTGAGCTGCTTGATCTCTTGTTCCAGCTCCGTCTCCCGCGTCCTGCTGTTGTACTCCTGGAGCCCCATGCTGCTGCTCCTGCCCCTCCGCTGCTCAGCTTCCAATTTGAAGAGCTGCAAGTGCTCGAGCTGCTTCCGGAGGTCCTCGATGAGCTGCAGCACAAGGGAAGAGGACAACTGAGTGCCACAACCCCTGCAAGCCCGGCAGCTCGCACTGGTCCCTGGCTGGGAGCAGCCCCATCCATTGCTGCAGCAGGATTAACAGACCCTTCTGGGGGTCTTCCCCTTCCTCTCCCACACCTCTAGCAGATAGGAGAGAGGGAGCTACTGAAACCAATGACAGCAGCCCAGGAAGGACTTGATTAGAGCACCATGATGCTGGCTGTGGGTCTGCAGCAGCAGAAAGACCCCACCAGCAATCTCCATGGGCTTGGGGAGCTCCCTCCTGCCCAGTGTGGTGACTCCCCACCTCACCCAAATGCTCTCAGCATCACCATGACGACAATCATCTCCACCTTGAGGCCCAAAGCTCCTTTCCAACCATAACAGCAAGTCCTGCTTGAGCCTCCAGCTGGAATTACCAACCCCAGGTGCCTTGAAGGGGCCCGGGGGGCTGAGTTTCTGCCCCTAAGTATACAGAGGTTGGCAGCTCTTCCCCAAGCAGCCTCGCACCCCTCTCCTCCTGCCTGCTAATATCTGCTGGCTCCATATGCCATCATCACCGTGCTTGTCCCATGCAGAAGAAGGACAGGAGGTGGCACAGAACCACATTATGCAGACACACTAGGCTGGATTTTGACATAGGCAAAAGCCACAAACGTTCTATACTGAAGCTGCTGCACGACCTTTCTCTGTCGAGGCAGGACCAAAAGCTCCAGTGACACCTATTTTTGGAGGCTACCAAGGCCAGCTTCCTCACAGCCCTACCTTGGGGGATTAGCAGGCCAGGGCTGTGGCAAACAGCCCCAGTTCTACTTACCTCCTGCGTCGACTCCTTCTCCTTCTGAAACTGGTGCCTCTCCTGACTCAGCTTGTCCCCCATCTTCCTCTTTTTCTCCTGTTCCTCTGTGAGCTGCACTGTGAGGTCTTCAATCTCATCCAGCAGCTTCTGCTTCTCCTGTAATGACACACAGAGCAATAGTCCCAGGGCCCATCTTCATTTGGTGCTTGCCAGGGCTCTTCCCACTCGCTCAAGGACACGGCACACGCTGAGCACCACGGGGAAGGTTCTTCTTGCTGACGCATTTGGATGCTCTGCCTGCTGGGATTTCATTTGCTGGCTGAGGGCTTCAGAGCCTGAGTGCTTTGGCAGCAGCAAGAAGAGCCACACACCAAAATAGCTCTGCTAAGAGAGAGGCAGTAAGAGATGACTCAAGAATAAATGCACACAAGCAAATACCCTGGTGTGGGACACTGCCGGGGTGGGACTGGGGCCAGCACAGGGGCTACAGGCCAAGAAGAAACACAAAATGAGGTCTGAATTTCAGAAAAGCCACAATCCAAGATCTTAAGCTACTCTAGGGATGCTTATCCTTTGTTTCAGATATGAAAGAATTTAACTGAGGGCTGACCCAAGAAGGAATACAACCAGTTCAAACTAGGATGGAAAACATACAGCCCAGCTTTCCCACTTGGTCCCCTTTATGAAAGCCCCTTTTGGCTTTCAGACACCCAAAAATGCCATAAGAACCTAGCAAGCACTGGTGCTGAATGGCCTGTGCCATGAAGAGGTGAAAACAGCTCCAAGGGGCTACTGGTGTCCAGCTACTGGGGCTGGGGTGTCCATGGAGGAGAGCACCAAAAGCCCCACCAGGAGGAAATGCAATGCTGACAATGACATTCTCCTCGGCAGGGAGGAGCAGCAATTGCACCTCTCGCTCCTTGTTAATCCCATTAACTGTGGAGAAAAGCAGCACGGCTCTGCAGGGAGATTAAGGATCAAAACCAATTTTGTGTGGCTAAACACACCTAGGCAGGAAATTTATCTTCAGGCCCACACTGGTTTGCCTGCCCCAGCCTCCATGCTCTGAGCTTACAAGGTCTTGGCAGACAAAGACCATCATCGTGGCCACATCAAGTAGAAATGGAGCTGCAGCGCTCCCCCATGGGCTCAAAGGTTGTGAGTGGATGAAGTGCTTGAGGGCCTTCAGGAGGCTGAGATGTGTGATTTCACTTCATTTTTAATCTTATGTCTGCCACATGCTTGAACAGAAACAGAACGCAGCCTCTGCACCACGTTACGTCTGTAACACACACCCTCTCCGAAAATGAGGATCCTGTCTATCCCATGAAGACTGCAGTGCCTTGGCAAGGGTCCCACCCTGGCCCCATGAGCAGCTGCATGACCTTGAATCCAGGCTGAGAGAGCTGGGCTGGTTCAGCCTGGAGAAGAGAAGGCTCCTCAAGGGGAGACCTTAGAGCAGCTCCCAGTGCCTAAAGGGGCTACAGGAAACCTGGAGAGGGGCTTTGGACAAGGGCCTGTAGGGACAGGCCAAGGGGGAATGGCTTTAACCTGCCCGCGGGGAGATTGAGATGGATCTTAGGCAGAAGCTCTTCTCTGTGAGGGTGCTGAGGAGCTGGCACAGGGTGTCCAATCCCAGTGAGAGCACATGTGCCAGGCAGGATGTGGAGTTGAAGCACAGCTGCTCCTCTTCCTCCCTTGCAGTGAACTGTCCTGCTGTGGGCTGTGGCCACAGAGATGGGGACAAGCTTCCACAAGAGGGCACGAGTCCGCTGCTAACCAGGCAGGACATGGCTGCCACTACTGCACAAACATGTTTATTAGGGATTTCTTAATCCCAGCTTCCAAGCCAAACCCTGGAATCCTGCATGGATAGCAGTATGGGATTGCTCTGGTCCGAGGCGAAGTCTGCAGGGACTGGAGAGCAGAAACAGCTGATTTGCTCATACATTCCTTTCCAACCCTAACTATTCTGTGATTCTATGATCTCACATGAGAACTGAGCTCTGGTGTGGGCACCCCAGCATCCCTGTTCCTCACCTCCTCAAGTCGCTCAATGTTGGCTTTTAAACATGGGACACAGGATCTCAGCTCGCTGTTCTCATCATCCAGTTGCTGCAGCCTGCAACAGGAAAGAGACGTGTGAGAAACTCACATGAGCACCCCAAGTGTGGGAGACCTGGCTGGAACATCAGGAGGAATATTAACCCAGGACCTGCTGAAGGCAAGCCAGCAGGGAGTTATCTTTTCAAAGCAAACCCTGAGACTTCAACTATTTCTACTCCCAGTGGACAAAGCATGGTATTCGCACGACTTCTGGCAAGTCTGCTGGCCACAGCCATGCTCTTCTCAACCAGGTCCAACACAAATCTTTAGGCCAAGGTCTCTATCAGTCCACGGACAAGCCTCAGCCCTAGGCACCAAAAGGCAGAGACATTGGCTGGGCAGAGCCAGTGCAGTAGTTCAGAGAAGGCTTTGGCTTTGCTTCCTCCAGGTAAAGTAACATCAATTCATTATGGTAACTGTCCTGGTAAAAAAACCCCACTACCTTCATCCTTAATTTGCTGCAAGGGTTGAACAGCAGCAAAAAAATCTGTCATATGAAACCTCTCCCACAGGATTTTTAACTTTGGAAGCTAATAGGCAGCATGAAGCATCCTGGGACACTGCCTGTCGGACAACTCTTCCTTCCCAGGTATTTGCCTGTTTCCATGAAGGTGGAAAACATGTGAGCATCAAATGTGCTTCCATGGGTCATTCATGGGAACAAGCGCTAACAAACCTCTTCATTCACACACTGCAGGGCAGGCACATGGATGTGAGCTGAAACTGAAACTGCATCAGGGAAGTTCAAATATAGAGGCTGAGACTAGGATCAATAGAGAGACTTGATTTTGGAATGAAGGTAGGACAAGCAGCCAAAACTCGGGGATTATGATGACTTTGGTTACACCTTTCATGGAGTTAAACTCACTGTCAACTGCACTTTGTGTCCCCAAAGGCTGCAGTCACAAAGTGTCAGCCCTTACATGTATTCCAGTGTGTAGATGTGGGTCCAGGAGCCCTGCAACCACCCAGCCCTGCCCCAGCCCCACCTGGCCTGCAAGTTCTCAATCTCAATGCTCTTCTCTCTCTCCATTTTGCTCAGCAGCTCCCTCTGCTTCTTGATCTCCTCCAGCAGTGTTTGGTCAGCTCTCAGCTCCTGCTCCTTCAGCTGTTCCTCGAGAGCATTTGCTCTGTGAAAAGGAGAGAGGATTAACCATTCCTGATGGCTCAACCCCGGCATGCTGCCATCCCAAGGGAGGAATTGCACTCTCTTCACAGCCTTTCTCTGGAAGGAGAGCTGGGAGAAGCACAGTAAATCAGGGTGAGCTTTCAGGGGAAGCACACCTACTGCAGCGAAGGCTGAGAGAGCTGGGCTGGTTCAGCCTGGAGAAGAGAAGGCTCCTTAAGGGGACACCTTAGAGCAGCTCCCAGTGCCTAAAGGGGCTACAGGAAACCTGGAGAGGGGCTTTGGACAAGGGCCTGTAGGGACAGGCCAAGGGGGAATGGCTTTAACCTGACACAGGGGAGACTGAGATGAGCTCTTAGGCAGAAGTTCTTCCCTGTGAGGGTGCTGAGGCGCTGGCACAGGTTGCCCAGAGAAGCTGTGGCTGCCCCATCCCTGGCAGTGTTCAAGGCCAGGTTGGACAGAGGGGCTTGGAGCAACCTGCTCTAGTGGAAGGTGTCCCTGCCCATGGCAGGGGGCTGGAACTGGATGAGCTTTAAGGTCTCTTCCAACACAAACCAGTCTGGGATTCCATGATTTACTTTATCCCAGCAGATGCAGTGGGAAAGCAACATTGTCCAGGAAACCACCAAGGACACTGCTGACCAACATGACAGTCAAACGTAACATGCAGGTGGTACATGCTGCTTAGTTTCTGTCTAGTTTTTGTCTCCGTATCTCTTTTATAGGGGGAGGCCAACAAGGGAGTGAGGAGAGAAGGGAGGCACAGTAATCACTTCAGAACCCACAGCTGTGGGTCACAGTCATAGCATCTCCCAAAACAAGCAGTAGCCAAATAGAATCATTTGGGTTGGAAAAGGCCTTTACGATCACCAAATCTAACCATAAATCCCAGGGTCGTGGTTTCACCTGTAATGGCCATGGCAGAGAAATCCTCCTGCAGCCGTTTCTAGTGTTTTGGGCTCCTTTACTCTGCCCTGAATTAGTCTTGTTGCCCAGAGAAAAGCCAGCACACTGAGCTGCCCTCTGGAGCAGGAAGAGGCACCCACATCCCTGCCCTGCACAAAGCACCCAGCCTGGGCAGCAGGAAAGCCAAGAGCATGCTGGGGTTGATGGAACCGCATTGCACAGGCAGGTGGGGAAGGGTTTTTGCCAGCTGAATCTATTCCTCACGTAGCAACCGCTACACTTGGGGCTTTGCTTGGTTAAAAGCGGCTGACACTTCTGGGCCAAGCTGCTAAAGTGAAAACATTTCCCTGCTGCAAAGTTCATCAGGGCTTAGAGGAACCTTTGTTTGAATCACTGACACGATTGTTACTTAACAGTCTTACAACCCTATAGATAAACTCCTGCTGGGTTTATCTGCCAAGGGTAAATACGCTGCTGGGAGAGAGAAGCTTGCCAGATTAGTAAAGACAGTGATTACATCAAATGGGATGCAAAGGGCTACACCCTAGCCCGGATCTGAAGGCAAAAGGCTCAAGGTTGGCTGTGGGGAAAGGAGAGATGGGTAGTAGGGACCCTG
>NW_009940020.1:12140-23581 GCF_000696875.1 Nestor notabilis
CACCCAGAACTAATGGGGAAATGCAGGCCAGAAAGCCCATACAGAGTGAGGATGAAGTATACATCCTCCCTGAATGGGAAGCTTTCCAAACAGCATTACCTCTGCTGTGGTCCTCTGAGCCAACTCCTGGAGCTCCAGAGCTCCACAGAGACCTTTCAGGATGGACATGTGGGGCAAGGAAGCACATAAAAATATTCAAATAAAGATCTAAAAAGCATTGGTCTAGTTAACATGCATCTGAGCCGAACATTGCAAAGAAGATCTTGGACAGGCCTCAGAGCAACCTGGTCTAGTGGAAGGTGTCCCTGCCCATGGCAGGGGGTTGGAACTGGATGAGCTTTAAGGTCCCTTCAACTCAAAACTGTCTGGGATTCTACGATCTTTGCCATTTGTCCCAGCTGAGCTGCAAGTCATTTCCTGGGATTTTCCACAGGCCCAGAAAAGCACGTGCAGGATGACATGACCCTTGAGCAGAGAAGGCAGTCAGAATCCCAGCTGGATTTAACCACGGCTGCCCTCTGCCAGGGTGGGATCTGACTGTTCTGGGCAGAGCTGTGAAGCCTTCCTGCTATTCGCTGTCCATCCCCCTCCTTTCCCATATGCTCCAGCAGCTCCTCCCTGCACACAGGCAGGCAGCTGGACTGCAGGGAAGGCTCGGGATGCTGCAGAGCATGGAAGGGGAAAAGAAAAGGCACGCAGGGTGATGCCAAGCTGTGTTTTGGCCACGGCACAAGCCGGGGTGCCTTACCTGTGCACGAGCTGCAGGTTTTCCTGCTTGAGGCGGCTGTGCTGCTCACCGTTAGCAGCCGTGTCCTTCTCCAGCTCCGTCACCCGCTTCTCCAGGAACACCACCTGTGTGACAGGAGATGGGGATCAGCCACCCTGCCCAAACCCGCTGGCAAAGCAGCACCAAATGCTGGAGCGACTCCCACTGCCTCTAGCACACAGCACAGCTCCAGGGCTGCCGTGGTTGGTGCACTGATTCAGAGCCTGTCACCCCAACACAGCTCTTGGCATCACTTACATCCTGCTCTTCACCACACAAGGTGGCCAGAGCTGCAGGAGCCATCACTGGGGCTTGCTTTTAAAGATGCCACTGGAATCAGGTAGCCATGCCTTGATTTAAAGCATCCTTTTAAAACATCCTTTTACACCCTGGCTGCTCAGGTTTTGATGTCTCACATGTACCAACATGGGGCCAAAGGCTTCACACTTTCCTTCCTTCATGGTGATATCCCTATATGCAGGTCTAGAGGGAAAGACCCTAGCTGGATCACCAGAGCTCTGCTCAGACCTGAGGCAGGGGATAACCACCTGCTGCCTAAAGCAGGACTGAGAGATGCTGGTTCACAGCTCTGGGGGAATGAAGTAATGTACGAGGAGCCAATGCTGGCTGGTGGGAAAGGATCAGGGATGAGTGTTTTCTCCCTGTACCTACACAGGGCTTATTTCAGCTGTGTCTGCATCTCCATTCACTCCAATCCCATTTATACCCATAGAAGAATGATCAGCAAAGAGGCAATTAGGAGCATGTCTGCAAAATCCAACCCATTGCTCTGGAAGAACAGCAAGCGACATTTAAGTGTGTTCAAAAAGGAAACCTGGAGACACAAGGCCTTTTCCAGTAGCACATATAAGGTTTCTCAAGCCAGATGCCTTAAGGAATGTGTTTTAGCCAACTTTCAGACTTGTAAGAATGATGATATCTAATTTCATTAAAGGTCTTCTATGCATTGTAATTACACCTGAGCGTAGCCACATTATGTATTTCTCTTTCACATGCTGCTCCATGAAGCTCTCTGTTTGTGATTCTAGAATTAAAAAGCCGTTTTCAAGGAGTCTCAGGACTGCAGCAGACATTTACACAAGCTACAGCTCAGCTATCTTTAACTTTCCTTGTTTCCCTACTATTTTAAGCTAGGTGTGCTCAAACAAAGCCTTTCTCATGCTCCTATCTTGTCCTATAATACTTTTCTCATAACATCCCAGTAAATGCCAACAGGCCCAGCACAAAATCAGTTTTACATCCTGATGGCACGAGCAGCAGCAGCGAGAGTGTGCCAAGGAAAGGAAGTCCTTGTTTCACATCAGGAGACATTGCTCATCTCAGAAAAGCATGAAGTGGAAGTGAAAATACAGCCTGCAAATAGCTACTCCTCCCTCTCCCCACCTCCACCCTGTGGAGAAGACACCAGTGCCACCTCCTGACCTTACACAGGACCTCTGCAATTCAACTCGGTGCTCCTGTTCTCCATTGCCTCGATGAGGAGGACTCCAGCAACCATCTATCCAGTGCTGCACAGCGGGAGAAGCTTCAGCCTAACTCCTGCCTGGGGATCTGAGGGCATTGCAAGCTCCAGGACAGCACAGACAGCACTGCTCTTACCTTGTCTGTGATGTCCTCTTCTGTACACTCCAGTGTGTCCCGGTAAGAGTCCTCCATCACCCCCCCGGCCAGCGTGCTCGTCTGGTGCAACTGTCTGTAACAGATACAAACCACGCCAACCCACAGCAACACCAGCATTAGAGTGACCATCGCAGGGCATAGCAATTCCAGATAACAACCAGTTCTCTTCTCTCTCCTCCTCAGCTGCCACCTCCTTTTCCAAAGGGATTTTAAGAGCACTGCTCCTTCTTGGGCTGCTGGGTTTACAGCAAAGGACAGTATGGGCCAGGTCCCTGGCAGAGCAGTGGTCCCTCTCACCACCAAATTCTGCAGTAAGCCCAGCACCCTGGTGTGCCCAGATAACAGGGCTGAAGGGTGGCTGCTTAGCGGCTGAATGAACGCACCCGCTGAGCAAAGCGCAGACGTGGACATGCTGCTGGGACTTCATCCCATGATCATTTGTTCTTGCTCTTTGGAATGGGAAGAGATAAAAGCTCTCTCTTTTCACTTTCCTTCGTTATGAACCTACCAAGGCCACGTGTTATCCAGCAAAGGACAGAGTACTCTGCTCTAGCCAGTGATAAGGTTAGTAAAAAGCGAGGGGCAGTGGGTGTAAGAGGAAGGAGGGGAGGAAACAACACCCTGAAGCTGTTGTGAAACACCCCAGACCACCTCCTCGCACCAGCCACAACAGTCCGGAGCGAGCTAACCATTACCCAGGCCTTGTGACACTGGTGGCCGCACTCTGCAGTGCGCTAAAGGACACCCTGTGGAGGGGCTGATTTGTGCTTCGTCCTGATGGTATCACTGTGGATCAGCTCCATGGGCTTATGGCACTACAAACTGCTATTGCCATGGGGAGGGGGAGTTGTATTCCAGCTCTGTGAGCTCCAGGCAGATGCTGCCTGGAGACAACCACTGCAACATGAATAATGAGCAGCCTGATGGATTTATGAAGCCAGAGCTGCTTTGAGCAGGAGGTGAATGGGAAAACCAGAGAGGTCTCTTTGATCCTCAGTTTTCCCTAGGAATTTGTAAGGTGGGCTCTCAAGTTCACCCTGCTACACAATACCCTCATGCAAATATTCATGAAGCATAAGTGGCATTTACCAAAGAGCCTGTAGCTGATTACTAGCCTTATTCTGCATCCTCACCCTGGGTATATATTTAGATTCTAAACACTCAGGCACATTCGTCATTTAAATCATGCCAAGGCACAACAGAGTTTAAGCAGCTGAGATTTCTTGGCACAAACAGAACCTGGATAACAAAACACAGGAAAGAGCCCTTACCAAAATAAAATCAATTTTCTAAAAGCACGTGTTTTGGTATTATTCAGTAATTACAGTATCTGCAAAGGGCTTTCTCTGAGCTCATCTTAAGGATCTGGCTCTACTCTGCAGCAAAAGCCTTTTCTCTCTCTCATTATCACAAATTAGACTCAACTGCTCTTGAATTAACCAATATTTACCTAAGCCCACAAGTCCCAGTCTCAGAAAACCACCCTGCAAATGCAAAGGGCCAGGATGGCTAAATCCCCGTAAGAAGGCACTTCCATTCCCAAGTTTAACTCAAATCCTCCCTAAATTTGCTCTGCCAGACACAGGATAAAAACTAGTTCTAAAACAGGAAGGCTTCAACAGGCTGCTCCCTGCAACCTTCTTTCCTGCCAGTGTTTTTAACAAAGATCTAGAAAGTAAGATGACAGGAACTAGGAAATGTAATATCAAGGACCTGCTTCCTTGCCAGGAGGGGAAACCGTGCCAGGGGAGACTTGCTGACCACAAGGAAAAAATAGAGAAGGGAAAGGTGTGAGAGCACAGCAAGAGGAAGGGGTGTAGAGACGCTGAAGGAGCAGACCAAGTGCCAGGGCATGGGGGTACAAGCATCACCCAAACTGAGCTGTTCTTCTGCAGCATTCCTGTCCCACTCAGAAACAACTAGAGAAGGCAGGGGCAGCAGCAGCCTCAGTGTGTTCTTAAAAGCAGGATGACATGGAAAAGGAGGGATGGTGGAGCTGGGAAAGGAAAGGTGAGCACCAAGTATCATTGAGAGGGGTTGGACCCTCTGCCCAGCGATCCAGAGCAAAGCCCCTCACCAAGCAGGAAGTCCAGTGCTGAGATTACACTAAGCAAAGTCAAACAGAACCAAAAGAGTTGTCTGAAGGTGACTGGCTTTTTTGGGGGTGCTGGGGAAATCCCTCAGAGTGGGAGGACTGAGTGGTCTGGTCTTCTAGAGACCCACCATGGTGGCACTGGGGAGGAGACAGCCCAGCTGAGCAGTCCAGAGGGATGTGCCCTTCTAGAGACTTCTTCCCCCACTCCACACGCCCCCTTCTAGGGCACACGCAGGATGGAGGAGGGGAAAGCACCCCTACTTTTGCCCTGGAAGAAATCAGGTTGGCACCAGCCTCCAGCTGCATGCACAAGCACAAAACCCCCCATTGCAGAAAAACAGCTACTGCAAACTGGATCAGAATGAAACCTGCTTTTCCCCAGCACTATGCAACACATCAAGAAGCTACAAGCTTATTTCGACAGCCTTCCTTCCTTGGGCCCATCAGCTAGGGGGGACACCCCCCCACCAAGCATTAACAGGAGTATGAGCTTACCTTGCCACTTTCTTGCTTGAGAGTCTTTTATTGGGGCTGCAGGATGAAGAACAAACAGGAAAGTGTTAGGAAAGCTGACAGTGGAGAGGAAGGGAAGCAGGAAACAGCAAGCACTCCGGGGCACAGGGGAGCACCCATGCGGCATGCAGCACCCGCACAGCCCGGCCACAGGCACCGCCAGGAACAACGCGTCGACACCGGACCGAAGGGAATAACCTCACCATCTGCAGCAGCCGTGTCCTCTCACCGGCTGAGCCCTGCTGAAAACTGATCCCCAAGGAAAGTGCTAATAATATCTGTGAGGTTGGTGGGCTTCAGCCCGGTGTGAGCTATGGATCCCACACGCCGCAGTACCCCAGCCCTCCCTACCCGTACACAGGTGCTTCCATGCTTCTGCACACTGCCTGACATTTCCCACAAAGATTATCCTCACTACTTGGGAGGGAATGGCTGCCTACTTGTAGCTCAGGTGCTTCAGCAGCTGTTGGTCATGGCCCTTTCTGGATTTTGAGCATGGGCACTGTTAGAATCAGTGGGCAGAGGTACGAGCTCTGCTTTGCACAGGGAGCTGACGGAGGTCACACACCCTGGCTTTGTATATTCCCAAGCCAGCTGCCACCATACCACAGCGGTCAGGCTCAGCATGACCCACAGTACAAGCAGCCAAGGTCTGTGTTACCCTGCTCCACAGAACAGGGCTGCAGGACCTCCCCACAGAGAAAAGAAACCTTTATCAGCATCAGCTACTCACTAAGATGCTCCTTCCAGTCCTTTGACTGTGACTGATCATAGAATCCCAGACTGGTTTGTCTTGGAGGGACCTTAAAGCTCACCCAGTTCCAACCCCCCTAGAGCAGTTTGCCCCAAGCCCCTGCGTCCAATCTGGCCTTGAACCCTGCCAGGGATGGGGCAGCCACAGCTTCTCTGGGCAACCTGTGCCAGCGCCTCAGCACCTTCACAGGGAAGAGCTTCTGCCCAAGAGCTCATCTCAGTCTCCCCTGTGTCAGGTTAAAGTCATTCCCCCTTGGCCTGTCCCTACAGGCCCTTGTCCAAAGCCCCTCTCCAGGTTTCCTGTAGCCCCTTTAGGCACTGGGAGCTGCTCTAAGGTGTCCCCTTAAGGAGCCTTCTCTTCTCCAGGCTGAATAAGCCCAGCTCTCTCAGCTTGGTTCCAGAGCAGAGCTGCTCCAGCGCTCTGACTGATGCAGCTGTGTGCTTGTGAAGCAAGCGGGGGCTTGGCTCTCACTCCTCATCTTCCACCCAAACACACACTGTTGTCAAACAGATGCCACTGGGACACATCACTGATACAAATCACTGTTGAGCGATGGCAGCAAACATGGCTCTAGCCTGAGTGGAGAAGCAGCAATCGCATTCCCCAGTGCTTAGCTCAGTTTAAAGTAAAAAAAGCATAAATAAAATCATCTGGGAGTCCATTCCTGACAGGAACTGCAAATACTTCTTAGAAGGAGGAATCAAAAATAGCCCAGGGCAATTTTCTTTTCTATAACAACAATGACCCACCAGGGGCTGTTGTCAGGGCCACCAGCCCTCGTGTCAAAAGGACATCCTCAAACCCACATTTCCAAGGAGCACAAGAGCCGCTGCTGGCTGGGCTTCAAGGACGCTCGGCACCCACCCGAGGTCAGGGCCTTGTGTTTGCCAGCAGTTCCTACGAGGAATTCACGTATGTCCCAGCACTGGAGGGAGGAAAAACATTTTTCCCTGCAAACAGCTTATGGGAAAGCAGAGTCGGCACCTGTGGGTCACTCTTGGAGGGGATGAGCCACACACAACCAGTGTGTCAAGGGCACCGAAACTAAAAACTTCTGTAAAACTGGCTCATCCCAAGCTCCTTGCAGATTTCTTCCCTGCCTTCCCATGCCTTGGGCTCAGGTAGAAGTGTCCCAATGCTATGGCTGCCCATCTTATTCCCAGTATAAAGCACTGTATATATGCCCACAGCCTTCAAAAGTGAGTCAGTTGGGCTTCACCCCATCCTCTGTGGCATGGGCATCTTCAGGCCTCACCAGGCACAGTGCGAGGCTGCTGGGCCCAGGTTTTGGTCCAGTTCCTGCTGCTCTCTTCGCCTGCAGTCTAGGACTTGGCCCCTGCACCGAGGGCTTCATGTTGCTGGTGATGCTGGGAGCAAACCACAGGTCCTGCCATGTCCTGCACACTGCATGGAGACACCTCACATGTCCTCACAGAGAAAAGGTGGGCAATGCCCCTTCCGTTGGGTCCATCCACAGGGCACTTGGAAAACCAATATCCAGCAAATTCGAGCATAGGAAACCCTGGACTCAGATGGAGGAACCACAACACCTACTGCCCTGAGCCCAAAGGATACGTGTTAAATCAAAACCTGTGGAATTCTCACCACAACACCATGGGATGGGGAAAACTTCCTCTGGAAGTCCCATCCATCACAGGAGGCTCTGAGGTGTTAGCTCAGCTTTGCAGGTCATTTTAGTAGAGAAAGCCTGGAACAGAGTGCGGCTAGTAGTGCAGCAAGGAAAGTCCAGTGTTTTCCTTAAGCACATAACCCAAGACCCACCACTGATCCTCAAGGCCTCCAACAACTATTTACCTGAGGAAGAGAAAGAAGTACTTTTTTCCATTTAAACAAAAAATAAAGTCAAGCTCCCATTTGTTTTCCAGTTTTCTTCCCATAGCTATAGAGCCCAGGAGAGCTCCCATGTTACACTGTACCTGTAGAGGACACACAAAACCTAGCCTTTGAAAGAGTATACCAGATGTGAGAAGCATGATTATCATTAATGCCACCATCCTTCTACCCAGCAGACTACAAACAGGTCTGAAAAACTAAAAACCAAATAGAAATCCCTCCTCACTTGTCAGATCAGCACGTCCAGCTGCTGGCTGGGGGGGTCTCAAACATTACACTCAAACCTCATGAAGTTCCTATGCAAAGGCCCTGGTTTCTATCACAACCACCCAGCTGGTGGTGGCCCATGGGTGGGCAGGCAGCTGGGTGACACAAGATCTTACTGTGGCAAAGCAAGAGCATCTACAGGAGAGGTTCCAAGCCACGGAGAGCAAGTTGCTGTCTTCAAGTTACTGAAGGATGGGCTGTACCTGCCTTTCCAGGTTGGACCAGTAACTCAGGCATGCCTCTATGCTGGGTATGACCAGCCAGAAGACCTGGTGGTCTTTTCCTTGATGACAGAAATACTGTACATGATCAGCTTACAGCTTTTAACTCCCAATGCGAGGACTGCAAGATTCAGTGCAGAGAAGCACCCACCACTCAGCAGGACATGCAAAGAGGCTGCCCAGAGCAGAAGGGAAGACTCTCATTGCCTGACAGCCTCTAGGGCTCAGAGTAAAGGAAACTTCTCACCCTCCATTATTACAGCTTTTAAATAACCTTAATAAAGGTTATGACAGCCTTTACCACCTGGAGAGGCTCACCTCATCTCGTGGAATTCATCCCCTTTCCCAACTAGAAATCAAGCAACACAACAGCAAAGTAAAGCTGTGCCAGACCAAGGAGAGTCTTCCCTTCCAGACCGTCACTCCCAACACTGAAATGGCCACACACGAGCCCAATTACCTATTCATTTCAAGATCATTCAGGCGAGCAGAAAGATCCTCGAGGCGGTTGATTTGTTTGTGGCACTGGCTACAGTAAAACTCAAATGCTTCATCTGCGATAATGCTGTGCAGTTTCGCAGCGAGCGGATGGGTGCTAGAGAGATCACAAGGGTCATTTCAACAGGACAGAACAGAACAGACAGGGCTGACTTCATCCATGGCTTCCACAAGCTGAGTGTACTGTGAGGAAGGGGAGCTTTGGGGGAGAGATACAAGACTTGCAATTCAAAACTGCAGGGCAGATTGGGCCACTATCCCTCTCTTGAATTTAGAAGCCAAATTTACAGTAGCTGAGCTTGGCTCGTGCTTCCAAAGCCCTGCACCAGCCAGCTCTTTGGGGGACCACCAAGAGCCCAGGGAAGGCAACATTCATGCTTTCTACAAACCTACATGACTACAAAGCTTATTTTCTGAAAGGATTTTCCAAGCAACCTGTCCCAGAATGCTCTAACAATAGTTCGCCTCAGTAAATGCAGACCGAACTTACTGCTGGGCTGGGTGCCGGGAGAGCCAAATCCTTTCCAATGGATGATTTAAGAACAGAGCAGCGGGCTGCTGCAGTCCCACCTCAGTAACACACAGAGGCAGATTTTCATTGCAAGGAGCTTTTAAGCCAAGCTCAAAAAGGTGGTTGCAATGCAACTGCTCTATCCTACCAGATGAAGCACAAGAAAGCTAGGCAGCGGTGGTGTCTTACTATAGGGAACATCATTTGGCAAGGGGATACGGGCATCTACAGGGCTTTAACAGCTTGGGAAGCTATGGGGACTGGATCACCTTTTTATTTTCAGCTGCTGACATGGAAAACAAGCTCTGAGGCATCCACCAGCACTTGGCAAGCCAAGGAGCCATTCCCCCATCTGACATGACTTGGGCAGGACAGAGCTTGGCCAAGGGATTCTCAACAGCAAAGAGTCTGTGGTACTTTGGGGCCAACTACACACCACAAAGCCTTCCTGCAAGAAAACATGCTTCTGGAAGCCACAGACTTGAATCAAAGAAAGGTTAATAGTGAAAAACCAAAGCAGTTCAATAAGAAAGACAGGTAAAGGTGTGAGCAAACACAAGCAAGCTTAAAACTAAAAGGCATCTGAAAGGGCTTGTCAGATACAGATACACACTGGCAAGTCCTGGCCTGGGAGATACTGAGTGCGTGGGACAACCCACGAGGGCTCAGCCCCTTTGCATAACCCCTCAGGGACATTTCTGGTGGCCCGGCCACCCCCAGAGTCAGGCCTTTGAGTCTGTGCTGTCTGTACAGTATTTCCGAGCCCCCTTAGAACAAGTAACTGAACAACAGTAAATGCTGAATCACTCAGCTCTTCCCATTCCTGGAAAAAAAAACATTAGTTAGAAAACATTCCCCCTACCCTCTAGGTCAGGTTTGGACCAGGGTAACCATTATCTACCAGCAGTCAGGTCAGTTGCTCAGACTTTGCACAGGGTAAGAGATGGCAGCAGCTTTGTGGCATCTAACAAAGTGATGTGCCCTTTTCTGGGCTCTGCTCAGCACCAGAGCCAAACCAGCTCACCTGAGTGCACCCCTGGGCGAAGTGTGAACCCAAACCTAACAAACATTAATCAGAATGGGGAAAAGCAGTGTGGAGTAGAGCCCACAGGCCAGCCTGGCAGCTCTTCGGGTGCGTGCAGGTATACTCAGCTTCCTGCTGTGTTGGTTGTGTGCCTGTTGAGTGGGTGAGAGCCCAACCGCACTGCGCCTCGGAGCATCCCCACCTTCCCCTTGTGGCAAACTGCCACGCACAGCCTTCCTGCCTCCTCCCTCCATCTCGTAGGAGTAACGTTTGTCTTCCACAGGTCACTGTTGCTTTCTGGGGTCTGTACTAGTGCCCTGGTGAAGATCTGGAGCTGTGGCAGGAAACTGGTTGACATTATTCCCGTTCTCTTGTAACATGGAAAGGGTGCATGGCGATGTGACCGCTTACAAGTGATACTGTTTGCATATCCAAACCACAGCCAAAAAAAAACCCAGTTGAGCCTGAACCAGCGATATCCTGTGGTTCTTTAACATTTCACTATGTTTAAATGCACTGGGGTGGCAGGGCTTTACTCGGGAAAACAGCCCAATCTCAGAGAACGATCAGCTAAGAGCCTTCATGCACAAGCCAGGGTAAGCACTAGACCTGAAAGGCATGGGGAAATCCTCTATTTCAAACAGACTGCATTCTTGGCTCTGGAGGTGGTGCAGGGTTTATCTCCCTAGCAAGCCCCAGCAGCGAGCCTCCAGCATAAACCACCATGAGCTGTGTGGCCACGTGCTGAGTGAGCCCCTCCCGGCAGAGGAGGGATGCTGCAGAGCATGATCTCACGGATAAAATCCAAAGAGACAAAGAGCAGAGGGGAGACAATAATCTGACAGAACAAGATTTGAAAACGGGGAGTGTGGGCAACGTGGAAGCTCCAGACTGATGTTAAAGATAACAGTCTAACTGATTGCAAAGCTCCTTCAGCTGAGTATTTTCTCGCCAGGAGCCTTCTGGACTAGGCTGGAAGCCCACCCTCAAGGAAAAACTCAAAATGAACACCATGGCTGCTTTTTATCCAAGAGCTGCAGCACCAGGACAGCCAGCCATGCTTGGCATTTCTGCCCAGTGCAATCAAAGGGCAAGCGTGGCTGAGTGATGTGTCCCTTCCACTGCAGGGTATCCTATCACATCAAGCTCTGGAGTGCTGGTTTCCTGAAGTAATGGGTATGCTTCACAGCAACACTCTCCTATGGTAGGCTTAGTTAACACCTTCAAAATTGCTGCTTCCAAAAAGAAAGTCAGCCCTGGACTGCAGCAAAGCGCAGGTGTGGAGATTTGAGAGCGG
>NW_009940020.1:23612-24875 GCF_000696875.1 Nestor notabilis
CCTGTGCAACCAGAATAGCCCAAACCCTATGAAGGGCTTTGGGAAGGTGGTAGAAAAGAGGCAGACAGCGAAACAACATTATGACAAGTTTATACTGCTGCAAAAGACACTAATGTGTATCATCCCAAAGGAAAAAACCACGTTCTTGTCTTCAGGATAAGGGTGCGGCTGGCAGGGACCGCTCCTGCCTTGCACTGAGATGCCCTGCCCCAGGGAGGAACGTGTCCCCGGTGCTATCTGTCATCAGAGAGACTTGGTGGGCTGAGCATTCCAGCTTTTGCTTTTTCTTAGAAAGTAAGTATTGGTGGGTTTTGTACTGTCACAGCAGCTCCTCAATCCACCCCGCATGGAAAAACAGTATTTGCCTGGTTACAGACTCCAATGCAAGGAGTGCAGGGAAATGCTTCTTGCGCCATGTATCCCTTAGGCTGCCTAGAGAAGGAAGGCTGCAGCTTGTGCAAATCCAGCCAAGCATCACATCAAAGCCAAAAATACAAGCAAAAGAGAGAAAATTAAAAAGATAAAGCCATCCAACAGGATGAGGGAAAAGCCGAGCAGGGGTTTTCTGCACTGGAAGGTTCTGTGAGGAGCCACATCCCCAGTAGGAGTGGGAATGCAGTGCTGTCCTGGACACATGTGAGATGTGGACTGCTTCTTCCACCTGCTGCTGGGCATTAGTGTTTCTGGATGGGAAGATGGGAACCGCTCAGGAAAAGGAAAGACTGAGGAGGCAACTCCTCTTCCACTTCTGAGCTGATTATCCCGTTTTATCCAAAGTTTGCCAGAAACCCCTTTCTGCAGGCTGACCGGTATGCAAACCCAAAGGAAACAACTCACACACAACGCACAGGTGAAGACACTAAGCAACTGAAATGGGTTAAAACATTTCCAGTGCTGTGCTGAGCATTACCTGGGAGAGAGGAATGAGGAGCTATTAAAGCTGCTTTCCCCATTACACAAGCTGTCCGAGAACAAATCTGCTTCATTCCCTTCTCCGTAATCCTCAAAATGCTCCTCTCCGCTGATGACAGTAACGATAGAGTGGCTGAGGTCTGAGCCCAGGGGCAGGTCGTGTGCATGGGATCTGTGGGAAAAGAGGGAAAAACATTAGAGGGTGGCCACCACAGCAGCCTTTCCAACTGCATCTAATACACCCCCTTTCCATGTCTCCATTTCAGCAGACACACTGTCTCTTCATAGAATCCCAGACTGGTTAGAGTTGGAAGAGACCTTAAAGCTCATCCAGTTCCAACCCCCTGCCAC
>NW_009940020.1:25205-61609 GCF_000696875.1 Nestor notabilis
TCCCCAGAGCCGAGCGGCCCCAGCCCTCGCAGCATCTCTGTGGCCTCCTCTGGACTCGCCCCAACAGCTCCACATCCCTGTTGTGTTGTTGCCCCAGAGCTGGATCAGGGCTGCAGGGGGGGTCTCCCCAGAGCGCAGCAGAGGGGGAGAATCCCCTCCCTCGACCTGCTGCTCACGCCCTGGGGATGCAGCCCAGCACATGGGGGGTTCTGGGCTCAAGAGCACAGTGATGGGTCATGAGGAGCTGCTCCTCACCCAGTGCTGGGCTCCTGCTCTCTTGCTGCTGTATAATCCTACCAAGAGCCCAGCACTGGGGTTTAATTCTGTCACCTCCACTCCCAATGACATGAATCCCAGTAGTTTACAGGCAGCTACCAAACAGAGCAGCAACAGGCCCTTTGGTGAGACAAAAGGGTCTTCATCCTGCTCCTGCTGGGAAAAAGCCACACACGCTCATGGCAAGCTTAGAGTGGGCAATGCTGTTTCATGTGTTTTTAACACTAGATCCAGAAGGCTGCAATGTCTTAAGCCTTAGCCTAAACCCTGAACACATCCAGCACAGGTCCTGGGATGTCCCTTGCTTCTCTGGGCAACCTGTGCCAGCACCTCAGCACCCTCACAGGAAGAACTTCTGCCTAAGCTCATCTCAATCTCCCCTCTGACAGGCTAAAGCCATTCCCCCTTGTCCTGTCCCTACAGGCCCTTGTCTAAAGCCCCTCTCCAGGTTTCTTGCAGTTTCTTCATAGCTGTATGAAGTCAAACTACCACAGCAGCATACACACTCATGTTCAGAGTATCCTCATGTTCAGAGGACTGTGAGGGTCATGAGACACTAGAGAAGCTGTGGATATTGTTGCCCAGAGAAGCTGTGTCTGCCCCATCCCTGGCAGTGTTCAAGGCCAGGTTGGATGGGGCTTGAAGCAACCTCTCTAGTGGAAGGGGGCCCCGCCCATGGTAGGGGGTTGGAATTGGATGAGCTTTAAGGTCCCTTCCAACCAAAACCAGCCTGTGGTTCTGTGACTGTCCTGCTCAGGACTGCAGAGGGTTCCAAACCTGGGGAGAACAAGGCAGGGAGTATGTGTAAGAACCAGGCTGTGAAAGCAGCCCACGTGTCTCTGAGCCACAGGTATGTGTTTGGGGGGACAGGCACTGTTCTCCTCTCCAAAATTCAATGCTCGAAAACAAGAAAGATTGCATTATTATAAAAACTGGTATTTCAGGCTATGCCCCCATCTGCATCCACTTGCTAGGAGAGGGAAAATGGGGGTGTGACTAGATTGCTGTACTAAATGGAAAGAAAAGATTACACATAAGCCATTTATGACAAAAACCTGCACCATCTGAAGGATTTGCCCTTATCCCACTAATAAAAAAACATCAATCCTCCAGCCAAAACAGCAGCAGATCTCTATTGAAGAGCAGACAAGTCCAGTCCAGCTTGTGGGCATTTGCACATCTTCCTTGTGCACTTGGGAAGCGCCACTACTCCCACAGTGGGATCCAGCCTCCCCAGCAGTGAGTCAGATGCTGCACCCAGCAGACCACTGCCAAAAGCATCGGAAATCTCACCAGGAATAGAAGGCAGGGGGTGGAATTTTTATCTTGGGAGCAAAACCCAACCCCAAATCTCTAAATCTGGGGCTGTGGTTTGACAAGCACTACACAGATCTGATCAGGCTTCAGGCAATAAATAGTACAGTATTTCCCATACATCTATAATGGTGCTCTAGCAGCTTCAAGATCCAGAGTCCAACTAATCTTTACTAGACTCAGCCTAAATAACCACTTAAGCTCAAACCATCTAAGGTATGCTGAGCTCTAACAGCTACTGAAAAGCACTGCTGAAGCTTTGATTCAGTCCCTCAGCTACGCTGGTCAGCCTGTACTTACTGACTGTCCCCTGGAAGAGCTCTGGGCACTAGAGGTGTAAAACCATTGTCCTGCCTGGGTTTTGATGGCACTAAAACTTAACAACTTAGTAAGCAATTTCTAGAGGTTTCCATTTCAAACCTTCCAAATCTTGAAGCCAAATGAACTTTTTCCTTGATTTTTTTGGCTACCTGAAATTTGCACACATCTCACACAGCTGGCAACAGGCACCACTGCGCGTGGACAGAGCACCCGAAGGACACCCACCTTCGCAAGCCCACACTGGGAATAGCAGGGAAGCCTCAAGAGGAACCTAATCTTAAAGAATCAATTCCCAAGCAAAGTATTTGGTACCTACAGGCAGGTGAATCTGAGGCACGTCAATCTCCCCAGGGGATGAAAGTGCATGCAGGCTGCCATGGCCCCTCCGGAGCCCCTCTGCTTTGTGGTCAGGGAGCTCAGCGACCCATTATGTCCCAGTTTAACTGTCACCAAGCTGAATGCTTGGGCAAGAAAAGCCCAGCCAGATAATCTCATTTATTCTCTAATCCACAGCACCCTTTCAGCCCCAGTGCTGAGTGCCCAGCAGCACTGACCGCTCACTGCATCCCTGCTGTCCCCAGATGTGATTTTGGGGTGGAGGGAAGTCCAGTGCTTTCTAAAAGCAATGGGAATTGTATGTACCCACCCAGGTGATATTAGCAGACCTTAACCCATGATTGTTCCAGAGGTTTCAGTGCAGACCTGTTCTCTGGGGTCACTGTTAACAGAGTTATACCCTCTCCTCCTGCCTGCCAGCATCCCAGTTTCACCCCAACACCCACTTTTCCTGCAAAGCCCAGGAAATGAGGTGGGCCTAGAAGCAGTTTCGCCAGCAGCAGTTCGGATCCAGGGAAGAAGATCTTAGCTCACACTTCTGTGCTTCAGGCACAAGTTTAAAACTAGTTACTACAGGAGGTGGTTGCACATCAAAGGGCACGTGCATGTTTAGGTAAAACAAGAATACGGTGAGTTCCCCTCCTGCCCTGAAAATTACATGTTGCATTTCTGGCTTAAGTGATAGATTAAAAACTGCAAGTATTTCGGGTGTCTGGATCACCTGAGAACTTATTTTAGAGGTTAAAGATGCTAATGAGGGTACAGAACTTCTCCCCAAGGCAAAGCAACGATTAACTCAAAGAGATTGCCAGGCCAGGTTCCAAACCAGCCTACACATGGTGCAGTCTAATTATCATTATTCTTAAAGAAGAGCTATTTTGGTCTTGCATGAAGTTACAAATACAAAGAAGAAACCAACCAGTTTCAGCAAGACAGGCTCAGCCCACTTCATTTTAAATCCTCGGTCCAGGTCTGCTCCCAGTTTCCTGCCCCACATGGTGAGTTTTGCTCCTCGTCCTCCCCACTCACCCATGCTCTGGCTCCTCGATGGGATCCGTGAACTCTGAGTGCACGGTGGAGTCAATGGCACTGTCCGTTTCTACTTCGTCGTGCATCTCGTGGTGTACGAGTGTGCTGGTGTCCTCATCCGTGAAGGTTTCACACTCGCTGTACGTGCTCTCCGAGCCCATGTAAGCACTGTCAGTCACCTCATTTGCCTGGTAAAAACACAAGAGAGAAAACAATAAGAGTACAGATACACAGTTGTGTTGCAGAGCAGGACAAAACACATTTGGTAGCTAACTACTGCTGCGGTGCATTTCTAAGCACAGAAATCCAACCTTCAACCACAGTGTGAGCCCACATCCAGGTTTGGCTCCATCTCCAGGTCCAAGGACCCAGCATCACCCCGGGGTGCACCATGGCCTTGAGGCCACATGTGCTCTGTAACAGCAGCATTCGGAAAGCAGATTACAGAAATACATACTACATCAGAGCTGGAAGGAGATCTTCTTGTGGGGAGTATGGATTTGTTGAGTCCAAGAGGGATTACCCACTGCTTACTCAGCGGTTTTGGCCACCATTGCTTTCACCTGCTCCATTTTAACAGGACACATTATTAACATGAATTCTCTGCAAAAACCACCATTCAAAACTAGCAATTAGACCTTAAAGCACTTCTCCCCCTAACACAAGAGCACCTTCCATCCCTCAACAGAAAATAAGCTGATTTATAAAGCTTCTAATTTTCAGGGAGCACATCAGGTCGACACTCAAATACAATTATGCTCAAATACAACCAGGGAGAAGGGAGGTAAGTTGTGTTTACAGCCCTATCGGAGTCTACGTTAATACAACCACTCCTAAAACCCTGGAACACTCCATGGCAGCTCAGCTTCTGAGACCAACAACCAGAAGCTCATCACATCCCCTAGTGATCCCACATAGGACCCTGCCACCAGCAGTCACCTGTTGGCCACAGTATTTGCCTCTTCCCGCATATTTGGGCAATGTCTGCTTTTCAGGGAAACCCAGAGCCTGCGCTCAGTCTTGGGTGAAGGCAACTTTCACCTTCCATCCCTCAACAGAAAATAAGCCAGTTTATAAAGCTTCATTACAGCATCTAATTTGCAGGGAGCACGTCAGGAGGACACTCAAATCTCAGCACACCAGCACCTCGGATGTTTTGCATGCCTTCACCACATCCACTACCTGCAGCAGGCTCTAGGAAAGCAGCACGATTTGCTTTTCAAGACACCACACTAGTAGCATGGAGGACTGGGTTTTCCTCCCAGCTCAGCCCCTCAGACAGGCATTCATCTTTGATGCTTGTACATGTGGGCAGGGATGGTCCTGCCTCGACACACCAAGCCTAGAACTATCTTGATGTTCAGAGGAGAGCCGTGGGGGCATGAGAAGAAACACCCTCCTAAAGTAACAGTGCTTGATGCATCAAAGCACCAGCTCATTTCCCAGCACTTATGGGTTATCCTCAGTGCACCTCTGAACAATCCAAGTAATTTTCGGCTCTGGGATCACAGTTGTGGTGGGATCTGCCAGTGTCAAGCTCCAGCTGATCCTGTGTCACTGGAGATTTCGGGCAGAGGGACGGGAGCCCACGTGCCTGGCCTCCCAGGCTAGATAAAGATAAAGAGAACCTCATGAAAAGCTGTTCACTCCATCTGAAGTTTGCCCAATGGATCAAACTTGCTCAGCTGCTGGCTGTCCCTCTCCAGCACGGCAGCAGGGCAAAGCAGCAGCACTTGGAATGCAGGCACCAACACTGAAGCAAACCTCTTTTCTGCTGCCAGAGGCACACAGAGCAGCTTTCAGTGCTTTTTTCCAAGGATTTTCAAGAAAAAAAAGATTTCTCAAAGTCCTGTATTACAGCAGGAAAAGAAAACACACACACAGACGAACCATCCTTGCAACAGCAGAATGAAAAGTTATGTTAGAGCTGTTCATTCAGAGCAGGGTACAGGAAAACACAGACCAAGAGAACAAATGTCCTGCTGACATTCTGTTGCCTACACTGTGTAAACCAGCCTGATCCTCCTCTTTTGGGTAAAGACTCTGCAGCACAAAGAACTGCAGCTTTCCCTGCTGCAAAGCAGCTGAAGACACAACCAACACCTCATTTTGCTTCCCCACGAATTCCCAGGCTGCTTCAACATGCATGAGGCCACAAAGGGAGCGCAAAAACTTGTACACATGCTCTGAAAACCTCAAAAGGATGGAAAGAGAAATGCTCAACAGCGTTCCTGTTCTACATGGGCACTAGGGAGCAAAGCAACCTAGTCAACAGCCTCGCTGTGCTCCCTGCTGAGCGTTCTCACCAGCCCCTGTGCCAACTGAGGTGGGTGATGGATGCAGACAGACAGATGGACAGGAGCCCCTCTTGGATGTTTGGCTCAGCTTTCAGGGACCCGCATTGACTTATAGACATCAGCATCTCTCTAGGACACCACCCTGAAGTCAAACATGACATAAACCTTCACGGGACCAAAGTCACATGGGGAGGAGGCTGGGTTGTTCAAGTAGACTAAATTCAAACAGAGGAAGGGCTGCTGTGGTGAATGTCACTCATAGCACAGAAGAAGGTGGCTTTCACTAGCCTTTGAGACAAAAACAAAAGCCTCCTAAAACCCCAGCTACTTTTAAAAGCATAAATCCATCACTACTGCTTATATACCTATAGCTGGGGACTTGCTTAAGTGCTTTACTGGATTTATGCTGCACTTCCTAGAAACACTCCCAGGCTGTTAATGCTTGAGCAGGAGGAGGATGAGGGAGATCCGGAAGTGGAGGCTCGGTCTGCTGGCTTGCTCATGGGCAGGTGAGGACATTGCACCATGTTAGGAGAAAAGCCTTCCCTCTGAGGGTGCTGAGGTGCTGGCACAGGTTGCCCAGAGAAGCTGTGGCTGCCCCATCCCTGGCAGTGTTCAAGGCCAGGTTGGACACAGGGGCTTGGAGCAACGTGGTCTAGTGGAAGGTGTCCCTGCCCATGGCAGGGGTTGGAACTTGATGAGCTTTAATGTCCCTTCCAACCCGAACCATTCCATGATTCTATGATCCTCTGATGCCTGAGCTCAGCCCGCAGCTCCCCAGCCTCCAGAGGAAGGTGTGCTTGGGTAATTCAAGTGCTCTTCCAATACATCTGCAGCATACACCAAGTTTAGGAGAGACCAGGCTTCAGCATATTGGACAACGTTGTGCTGCAATGTTGGTTACGTTTGACTTTAGGAGAAAAACCCCATCTCCAGCCTGCACCAGCAGCAACGATGCTTCGTGCTGGACTGGCACAGCTCTGCCAGGAGGGATGCAGCAGGGACCCAACACAGCAGAGAGGGCCCAAGAGATGACAGCAACTGTCCATGTCTGCACATTTCCCTGCTTGCTTCAGAGGGATGCTTTCTGCCTGTTTGAAAAGTTGTCATGCCAATTGGAAATGATTTACTTGCAGACTCCAAAGTAAATGTTGCCGGGTTTGTTGGTTTGTTTTTGGCTAGTTTTTTTTTTAAATAAACCCTTCCCACTAGAAAAGCTTGAATTTAAGCATAACTTGAAGTATTATAATGAGCACAAAGTAAAGACAACTACTGCAAAGAAAGCAAAAACCCCAGAACACTCCAATTCACGAATAATTTGACTAAAACCCACCCATTGCTGACCCTCTCAACATGAAGCGTAACAGGAGCTGAACAGCTCAGGGCATCAGCGCCCTTAGTTAGATAATTTATCTATCAAACTATAACAAAACATCTTACTAATGGGAAATACAGGCTGAATGAGGAAGCAACGCTTTAAGCTGTAAGTAGTCACAGTAAGAGCACATTAACAATCCTTCTTCAGCCACATCAAGGATGTGCAGCCATTGATTTATCTAAAAAGAAATAAAAAAGATGCCTGTCACACAATTTGCAAACTTTGTGTTTAGCAAAGGAGAAAAATTTGTCTCTGAGATTTCAAACACAACAGCTTTATTAAAATTAAACCGATGCAGTCAATGAGTTAAGAGGCAGTTGAAACCATAAGCAAAGTCCTTCTCCTGAGCACAAGCGTGGAGAACTTTGCTTTACATTTCATCACAGATTAAGTAACTAAACCCCAGGAAAAGATGCAAGGAGGAGATAACGCAAATCAAGGGGGTAAGGTATTACCAGTGCTTGCTAAAGCAAAGCAAACCTAAGCCTCTGGGCCCCAAGTAAAGGTGCAGCCACAGGTCGCACAAAGCTCTTGTTTATGGCCCTAGAGCAGCTGGTGTGTGCACTGACCCTTTAAACCTCCCTGCCACATCTCTCACTTGGCCAAGCTGTGAGCAGCTTGTACCTTTCTGTGAGCAGGCAGAGAACAAACACTTCTCCAGATTAAAAAACCCATGATACACTTAAAGATGGCTGTGGGCTTAGGACAGCCAGGCCAGGCTGCAAGTGCTGCAATGGGCTTGCCAGGAACACCCCAACCAAGTTCAGAACGGGGTTGGTGTCACCAGTATCAGTGTATTTCATGCTTTTATCAAATGAAACATACCCATAGATGCTTCAGGTAAACCTCAGACCTTAAACCAGGGACACTACACACACAGAGAGAGCCCCTGAACTAAGACAGGATCGTGGTTCACCTCCTCTAGTGCTAGACCTGTTTCCCCTGCTGAGCACAATGTTGGCCATCCAGGCACAGCTCTGCCCAGTGGTGAGCCCTGCTGCTTCTAAAAGGAAATAGGAAATAAATGGATGAAAAGGAAGTAAATGGATGAAATCAGCATTGGGGTGACGCAAAGTGCCCCAATAAAACTGGTGAGATGATGAAGCACTTTCAGGAGACTTCTCCAGAAGCAGTTCACCTATTCCAGGCACTTGATTGCATGTTGGAATAAAGACCATTTGATTAAGTGTTGTAAAGTGCTATTAAAACCCATCTTCATTAAAAGAAAGGAGTATGAGGAGAGAAAACAAGACTATTGGGAATCACCTGCAAGGTCTAGGCAGGGACAGGTTAAGCTCTGACTTGTGATGGGCAGAAGCTTTAGTCCAAGCTTTGGCAAAGCATTGTCTTGGAGAGAAGGGCAAAGTCTGGCTCCCAGGAAGTTTCTCCCAGGTATTTTCTGCAGGGCTGGTCCCTGCTTGTGCCTGGAGCCACCCCAGCATCCTGAAGCTCTGCTGTCCTTGGCCACAAACACTCAGAAGGTCGGGAAGGGGAGTGACGGGCACAGAACAGGAAAAACAACTGTTTTCCCATCAAGTATGGGCCTATTTATGATGAACACCAGCTCTGATTGCACACAGGACAGACTAGCTACAAAAAAAACCCTCAAGGACACCCTCTCCTGACTGCAGGCAGGGCCCTGGTGCCAGTACCAGGCTGGGAATGCTGCCCTGCCTGGAGCCAAGCCAATGCTGGCCCCATGAGCACCCGGAGACCCGCCACAGCTGTAGGACAGGCTCAAAACAAAAGAAGACATGAAGAGCATCCCACTGCTTGGTGCAGCACCTGACATCGCAGAGGGGGCTGGCACAGCTAACAGTACCAAGGCATCAGCCAAGTCCTGCAGCAGGCAACCTGTCCTTACATTGGCTTTAAACCAATTCAAAGCCAGGGAGAATGGAGTTGGGTTGTGTTTATAGTCCCACCTGAGTCAACATTAATACAACCACTCCCAAAGCCCTGAGACACCCCACAGCACCTCAGCCTCCGACACCAGCAATGGTCCAGAAGCCCACCATGCCTCTGAGTGATCCCACATCAGACCCTGCCACCAGCAGCTATCTGTTGGCCACAGTATTTGCCTCTTCCCACATATGTGGGCAATGTCTGCTTTTCAGGGAAGCCCAGAGCCTGCGCTCAGCCTTGGGTGAAGGCAACTTTTACACAGCTCCTGAAGTTGGGTTTTGATGCTGCTACACTCAGTAATACTCCTTAAGACTGGGCAAGAGAACCATGCACTGCATCTGTTGGGACAAACTGAAAACACCCACCTCCCCCCAAAAATCCAAACCAAAACCCAACGCACAACACACCAGATTGTGCAGACTAACTTCAGCACCTCAAAAACCTGATCTACCGTCCCTCCCGGTTCAACTCCCCCAAGAAGATCCAGGCAGAGCGGACTATGAAGATCCCATCGTGTACACACCCCCCATGGACTACAAGGAGGAAGGATATGTCGCACACACCAACACACTCGGTAAGAGAACAGCAAATGACACAGTCTGGTTCCACCGTGCCCCTCCCCAGCACCTCCAGGACCAAGAGCAATCCCTTTAGAAACCCTTGCTTCGTGTTAGCGCTCAAAACCCACCTGCGGACACATCGCCTCGTCGCCCAAGTCAAACCCAGCTCCAGGAGCTGCTGGCTGCTTCTGCCAGGCAGGAGGGAAGCAAAGTCCAGGAGACTCCAGGCATGAGACTTACCGGCTCAGCGCCGGTCCGGAACAGAGTGCCTTTTGTTCCCGACCTCCCAGCCTCCACGATAAGGAGACGGGAGCTAACACACGCTTCCCTGCCCTGAGACTGCAGCCCTCCTCCTTATGTGAGTACCAAAATAAAACCACACTTCCGAAGCTCCACACAGCATCCAGCCCCACACACTTCTGCCCATGAAACCATCACCAGTGCAAAAGGTTCATTTGGAAGGGGACTTACAGAGGTTTCCAGGGCTTATCTCATCCTTCCTGATAGCTCTGGTGAATATTTAAACACTAAATGACAAATTCCTTCCTTAGAGCCACAAATAGAAAAATAAAGCAGGCTTGCCACGATCACCAGGGGAAGCTCAGGAGCAAACATGATCACCCTCTGGGTGACTCAGACATCAATCTATGATACATGATGACGATATTGACCACAGAGAAGGGCTGGTGCTTCAGTCATGGGTGCTTAACCAAGTTTACAAACACACCAACCCCACCACTGCCCCAGCTCCTCAGTGCCCTCACCCAGGCAGGGTGAAAAAAGGAGCTCCATCAGAGACAGCACCACAGGGTGACATGATCCACAGGGAGACCTGATCCACAGGGAGACCTGATCCACAGGGTCCTGCTTCCCCTCAGCAGCTGCTGGTGTATAGAACCAACATCCCTGAGAGCGCATGGTTTGCAATGCACCACTCAAACCCAGAAGTTTGGAGGGGTTTATCTGCTTTTCTGTTTCCTCTCTATAGAATCTTCACATATTTCAGACCTCAGGCTGCCCCAGTCACGTCTGTCAGCACAAATAAACTTATTTCCTCCCATTACCTTCCCAAATCACATTTTCTCCGGGTTGTCCTTTCTCTCCTCTGGTCCACATCCTTCCTGAAGCACAGTGCCCCGAGCAGAACCTACGACTCAGCAACACTGGAAGCGTCTTGTACCTTGATAACCAGTTGACCTTCTGTGCTGAGTCCAGGAAAATCTAGGAGTGCTGCTAACAAGTACAGCAGCAACAGAGTTATGCTTTAACCTGAGCTCTCCTTGCCCTGTCCACATCTGCTACTCAGCTGAGCAGGTCACTGCCCTTTTGCTTTCCCAGCTCCTCTGTGTGTGCTTCAAGACCTCAGGGGAAGGTCTAGCACCACTGTGAGGAGCCCAAAGGCAGGTATCCCTACAGCAAAGCTAATGAGGAAGCCCCAACCACTGCTGTTTTCACTCTTCATACTCTTACTGAGACACCTTTGCTTGCACCGTGGCTTGGCCTGCTCGGTGTGCTGCAGCCCCGCTCCCACGTTTCTCGGTCCCACGCACTGTGCTCACAGTTCAAGATAAGGCTTCAAGGCCTTTATTTTCCAGTCTCATTGCAGCCTGTTTTGTGCAGGGCAAACACTCCGACTGGGATCTTTTCCCATCAGCAAGTAAATTTCTCACCACCATCCTGGAGTCCTGCCTTCAGGGACACATCACACTCCCATCCTTTCCTCTAAGCAGTACTATGTCTCTATATATGAATATATGAAATACAGTAATTCCTTTGGTATTTCCAGGCTTTTTGTTACCAAGTTATCACCACGGACTGATTTTGGAGTTCATTTCAGGAGATTTAGTAACCTGATTACTGTATTTTCTTGTGCCTACTCAATACAAACATAATACAGACTGTTCACTTGTTTGCTGTTAAACTGTGCTCTGGATTGGCTAACACGATGGGCAGCTCCTTCACCTCTCCATGCAGGAGAGCAGAAAGACTCTGGCGACACTGGGACATGGCTCAGGGCTCCACATGCTTCCCCAGGGGATAGGAAGTTGAACAGACAAACTACATTGCATTTCACAGCCCTGTGGCCACCTACAAGATTTCGCGTGCAGAGTTGTTGAAGACAAAATTAACAGCAATTCCAGCAGCCAAACTGGAGAGGGATTTGTGATTTTCTTTCATTCAGACATGCCAATGCTTCTGGGTTGGCCCTGTGACCAGAAGCCTGTTGGGGCCAGTCCTTCCAGACAGGGGAACAGCACCGGTAAGGAAAGCCCGAGCTAAGGGGTGAAGAGCTGCAGTCTTTACACGCTGCTGCATCATCTCCATCCTCCCATCCCCACTGTCGCTGTGGTGGTACAGCAGTGCCAGCATGGCAAAGCACTGCAGACCTTCATACTTGCCTTAGGGTGCTCAGGACCACACTGTCCCTGGGAGAGCTGCTGAGCTGAACCCCAGGCCTGAGCTGAAACTGCCTTGGCCCTGCAAGCCCCTAGGCAGCTGGGAGGCAAATTGAATTTGAGGGCTGCAAAGCTTCACCCCATCTTTTCAGACTGGTTGGCCACTACCAGACATGCATCTGCTGGTAACAGTGGTATGGAGATGATGCTGTGGATTGCAAAGCAGGATAGGCAGAAAATACATACTCCAAATACTCTGTGCCCACCAGGCACAGTTCTCTGCCTTAGGAAAAGGCAAATATAGAATCCCAGACTGGTTTGGGTTGAAGGGACCTTAAAGCTCCTCCAGTTCCAATCCCCTGCCATGGGCAGGGACACCTTCCACTAGAGCAGGTTGCTCCAAGCCCCTCTGTCCAACCTGGCCTTGAACACTGCCAGGGATGGGGCAGCCACAGCTTCTCTGGGCAACCTGTGCCAGCGCCTCCGCACCCTCACAGGGAAGAACTTCTGCCTAAGAGCTCATCTCAGTATCTTCCTGGGGAGCCTGTAACAAGAAAGAAGGGCTTAGAAGGGCTCAGAGAGCCCAGGGCTCTCCACTGGGCTACCACAGGAGAGACAGTGAGTCTAGAGCAGACATGTACAACCACCCCGTGTTGGCTCCTTGCTAAACTCAAGCCACAAGAAGTGATAGCTGATGCCTCAGGAACAGTTCCTGCACACCAAGCTGTGGTACACTACCCCTCCCAACAACAGCTCCTGTGTTACCAGAGCACAGCTAGAATCCTACAAGTCTTTGGTTCCCTTTGCAGCAACTCTGAGCAGCTGGAGAACTCCAGCAACATGGATTTAAATTGTCTCACTCTGATACCTTTTGCCTTTCAAGAAGCATTAAATCCAATTGCTCCACGTTAAAAGAAATTCCAACTTTAACAGAGGCAACAGTTCTTTCAGCAGCAGCCAGCTGTGCCTAGCATGTCCCATCCTCCCAGAACACACACTACTGGATGTGGGACCTCACCAACAAACATTTCACTTCCCAGATCCACTCCAATTGTGCTGTGTGACTGGCTACTAAACACTGAGCCAGAGGGGGGGATCGGGCTTGCAGGGTGCCCCATGCACATGCCTGGTTATAGCATTGCTGCATGTCTGGTTAGTGCTGCTGCTCTGAGAAAGCACAATTCCCCTCCCGTGGCTGTGCACAGCTTCACGGGATGCATTTTCCTGGCTGCTTCCGAGCAGAGCCACAGCGGCTGCCCAGCAGATGGCAACAGCCCTGCACAAGGCACACAGCACCGCACAGCACTGCACTGCACCCCCTGCCCCTCATACACAGGGGGTTTGGCTGCCCTGTCTTGCAGGTATCAAAAAAGGGTCTTCCTATGACCTTGCTAGCCCAAAGCATGAGTTCCCATAGCTAAACCCAGCATTTGTGCTATCGACTGTGCTCCTGATGGGTCTCTGTGGAGCACAGCCTTGCACAAGCTCTGCCTCTCCTCCAGCCCACCTGCAGCTACCCATCTTCATAGAATCATAGAATAGGAGGGACCTTCAAAGCTCATCTAGTCCAACCCCCCTGCAATGAGCAGGGACATCTTCAACTAAATCAGGTTGCCCAGAACCACATCCAGCCTGGGCTTGAATGTCTCCAGGGATGGGGCATCCACCACCTCTCTGGGCAACCTGTGCCAGGATTTTACCACCCTCATTGTAAAGTATTTCTTCCTCACATCCAGCCTCAGTCTCCCTCTTTTAGTTTAAAACCATCACCCCTCATCGCCTGCTAAAAAGTCTCTCCCTTTCTTTCTTATAGGCCCCTCTTAAATACTGTGAGGTCTCCAGGCTGAACAACCCCAACTCTTTCAGCCATTCCTCATAAGAGAGCTGCTCCATCCCTCTGATCATTTCTGTGTCCCCCCTCTGGACCCTCTCTAACAGGTCCATGCCTTTCCTGCACTGAGGACTCCAGAGCTGGACTCGGTACCCCCAGCATAACTCCAGCAGCACGCCAAATTTTTGTGGCTTGCTTTCAGGTTGGGAGAGTCAGTCTTGCTGCTCTGCATTGCTCAAGTGGGCTCATCCATAAGGCACAGCAGGTATCATGAAAGCTAACTCCAAGTTCTCCTTGCCCCCCTGCAGAGCACTGCAAATGAGTTCATGTACCTCAGACCTGACTCACAAGCTTCATGGGAGCTTGCAAGGGAGGCAGGGATAACTCCTACCTTCCAGTTAGTCAGCACTGGCTGCACAAACCCAGTCTGAGGGAAAGCAGGCGAGGACACAGGTGTGTCGACAGACTCCAAGCTCCCTTTGCAGTTTTTTTTTCTGGGTAGCCAGAAATGCTGTCATTATTTTTTGGTGGCATTTCCCTGTGTAATTAGAAAGCTTGTCATCAGCTGCCTGCAACCACCTTGGGCAGGGAGAAACACACTACTTGGGGCTACAGGCAGGAAACCCTGCAGAGGTGATGCTCTCCCTGCTCCGCAGTGGGTGTACAGGGATGAGATTCCTCTTGCACGCATGACAGTGGAGCACTAGGGACTGCCACAGCTGGATGCACAAGAAGCCAGGTGGCTGCAGGAACTGAGGCCTCTGCGGTTCCACCCCTTTCGAGCCCCTGTCTCAGTGAAGCCATGCTACCAGAAACCCTCTTTGACAGCAGTTTAACAGCCAGACCAGCCTGTAGGACAGAGCTGGCAAAGTGCAACAAGAGCCAGGAGCTCCATGCCACACCGGGAGCCACACCAGTGGCTGAACTGTGGAAGTACCTAACATTACAAAGGTCCCTGTGTGAAATGCCAAAGTCTTGCCCCCTTCAAGAGGTTTTTATGCCCTTACTTTTGCACTTTACGATGCAAGTGTTGGTTCTCCTCCCTGAAGAGCAAACAGGGGCTGACAGACACCAATAGTGGGTGCTCAGGGTTTTCCATAGATGTTCGGTTCCCACTGCTGACAGCCACCAGAAAAGGGGCTGAGTCACCAACAAGAGTAACCTTATTAACAGAGAGAAGACATCTTCATTTAGACTGCTTAAAGCACTTTTTTTACGATTGTTTGAACAAACATTTAGACGAAAAGCTCTCCATCAAGGCCCCAACACTTGTAAGAGCCAAGCACTCAAGCCACTCCAATTTTGTGCTGTTTAAGGAGGACCAAGCTGATACTCCAAATCCAGTAACTCAAATTACTTCCAGTACCACAGCAAAGCAAATACAGCATCTCTGCTTCAGCTCCTTCCAAAGGTCCTCTGATGTGACACAAGCTGTGCTTCTTCACCCCATGGCCCTGCCAAAGCAAGAGGGGCTCGGCCGCTGCCTGAACCCACCAGCTGTGTTTTGGTGGCTGAGAATGAAGCTGTTATGTTTAGCTGCCCATGTAGCAGCAAGTTTTAGGGCTGAAACAGGGACATTTGAGAATACAAACTGCTTCTTGGTGGTGTGGGAGCTCTGCTTGGAGAAAAAACAACGCCTTTGCTTTTGAAGGGTGCTTTTTCTCTGTCCTCTCCTCCAGGTGAATCCAAGCAAGGTGGAATAAATATATTGGAAAAGGCCATTTATCCGTTTTCTGTATTAATGGTTCCCAGAGTAGCAGCCTGCGGCACCTAATGACAAGGAGCCTGCTGGAGCCCTCCTGCAGCTCTTTTGCACAGTGCTTCAGTGAAAAACACTCATCTGCTGCTCCCAGCAGGTTGCTTCCTCATTCTCCCAACCGGCTTCTCTCATCCCCCCTTCCCTGAAACAGCTCAAGCTTTCCAAGGTACAGCACTACAGGACATGTGGAATAAAAGGCACGTTGGGAGCTCACGGCTCAGCCGAACAAGAACAAAACACCACACGCCCCAAGACACCAGTTTATTTTTACACACGCAATGCTGAGCGGTATTTCTTGGTCATGTTCTCAATTGCTAAACCTCTACAAAATCCTTCCAGGCTGGAAATTATTTCAAATCATGTATCCAAGACAACAGGGGTAATTCTTCCCTGGCATATTAAACGTAGACACCAACAGAGCTCTGATCTTTAGATGATTGCCCTGAATTCCGTGCAAGAATCCATTTACATCTTCCTCAGAAGGAGATTTCAGGACTCAGCACCTTTTCTCCTTTGGGTCACCTTGTCGTTTCAAGGAAACGATGGCCCAGCAGCAGAATTATTTCATCCCAGCGGGGCACACACCCGGCTTGTTGGTATTCCTGCCCAGAATAGCTTGCAGCACTGACAGAGCTCATCTGTGTTAAATTAGCCCTTAGAAAACATCCCTACTCTGAATCTCAGAGAAGACCGTCCCTTGACGCAGGTCTGAGGAGCAGAAAGCAGAAGCCCTTGCCTGCATGAGCACTGCGACTGTCACAGCCTCCAAACTGCTCAGTCCAGTGGACAAAAAGCACATTTGTGACCTTGTGCCAGATAGAGAACACGAAAACCCATCTCCCCTCCTGCCTTCCTGTCCCCCTTCTGCCCAGCTATTCCTGGCTTGTGTAACTCTCTCTCAGAAAGGAAAACCAATCTAATATGCAACATGCCCTTGAAAGCTTTCTGGGGGAGGAAGCCAGCTCTTAAGGCTGTCTTTATCCAAGCAGTCCTAAGGGAATACGGGACTTGCTCAGGGTGACACTTAAAGTCCCTTGACTTCATCACAGGAGCTGGTAATCGGCTCAAGAAAACCAGTGCTTGGTGTATGATGACTTGGTCAACTGTCAGGCCTAAGTCGTCCAAGTAAGAGCTTGTAGCCATCTCCAGTAATGGACCTTCTAACTAACATGGGGAAGAGCAGTTGCCCAACACCCAGTTTATCCTTAGAAAACTCAAAAGAATAGCTTAATCCTTTTATCAAGAAGTCACAAATAACATAACAGACTACACAAAGCAAAGACATGGATATCTGCATGCAAATATAAAGGAAGCTGAGAGTCCCTTTCCAAGTAACAATCTGTGATGAAAACATCCAGGCTACCAAGACACAAGAGTCAAAAACATGAAGAGGAAAGTTTAGAAAAGGAAAAGCAGAGAGAAGCTCTTCAGTCCCCACACTGGACTAGGGAGCCAGCCAGCCCTTTGCTCTGAAGGCACCTGCAGCACCTTTGGCTCCAGGCTGGAAGGCATGGAGCAGGAACAGAGGAAGCCTCCTAGGCAAAGCTCAAAAGCCAATAGGCACAGACAGCATGGCACTGCAGGGGCAGCTTCCTTTCTACCTGGGGAGAGCAGATACAGGACATTGTTGCGATATACTTGTGTGCTAAGGAATACTGGAGGAAACTGGGGGATGGAGGCTGTAGCTTTAACAGAAGGAAAAAACACCATGTCAGATCCGCATCCTTGATCAAGCCCAAAAATAAGGAAAATCTACATTTTTGTCTTCTGCTCTATGTTTTACTGGCCAAACAGCATCAAGTCCCAAAGTCCAACTGCTCTACTGTGCCCCCGCAGCAGGCTCCTGGCTTGGATATCTCAACATCAGGCTCAGGTTCCCCAACCTCAGCAACTCCATTACGAAGACAAATACAAACAGCAGGAGGTACCCTTCCCACATTGCTAGTGTTGCCCCTCTTTCACCCATGACACCATGCTCTGGCAATTCTGCAAGCTAAACCAGCACTAGCTGTAGGGTTTTGCTTGAACACCAATTTTTACTGAAACAGCAGTAACCCGCAGATAAAAAGCTTTATCTTTATAACACGTTAAGCATCCCTGAGCCTTGTGAGAGCAAATGCTTGTCTCCCCCAGCAAAACTCTCCATGCTCATGCCTTACACTGTGTACAGCCAATGTTCGCGGGAGCCAACAGCGGTCGTACTTGCCTCAAACGTGACAAAGTCATCAAACTCATCAGGACAGGCCGGGGCTTCCTCCTCAGGGGTATATCCCATATCATACAACTGGCTGTCGGGATCTGCAGAGGAAAATAAGAGAAGAGAATCACCAAAAGGAAACCCGCACCCTGAAGCAAAGGATGGGAAACATGACAGCAGCCGGACAGGAACTTCCTTTTGCACACACCGATGCCTTCAGCTTTCAGAGAGGACCTCTGCTTCCAGACATCCCACCACCAGCTCCGGTGGAAGGCACTTGGGCTCGCTGCTTCCTGGCAAAGGTCCTATGAGGCTCCTTGCTGCTCCGATGGGGCCAGCACTGGATTCATCCCTATGCTGCCATGGTCTCCACTCCTTTTCCTGGTTTCTTCCCTACCTCCATTTCCTGCATCCTCTTAGTCTTCTCCCAGAAGGCTTTAATCCTTCTGTGGGTAGGGAATACATTAGATCTATGTGTGACAGCCAACTACCATGGGAACCGCAGAGAAAGCAGGCTGCACCGAAGCTTTTATCATCTACTGCTCCTCCCGTGGCCAGCCACATCAGAAGCCATCCTCACAGGCAGATGGGAAAATAGGAGGTTTTCAAGGAGATTTCTTTACAAAAAAATTATCCCTCCCACCCCCAAGCACCCATCTGCGGCAGTGAGGAGCAGCATTTCTGAGCCCTTCGAGAGAAGAAAGGCAGTGTAAATCCTCCGTGCTCCCTCAAGCAACAGCTAATGCCTGATCCAGCACACGACCCAGATCACAGGCTGGAAACACCAAATCAAGATCAGATGCTGCAGGCCCAAAATAAATAGCAGGCTCAGAACCGCAAGCCTTGGAGCTGCAAACGCTGCAGCACTGGGGTTCTCTGATGTCACCAGACTTGGCCTGGCAGGAGGAGTCATTATGTCAGTGCTCCAGAGAAGCTCGGTCATCACCCAGGTTTGGGGAGGGACAGGCCTTCCTTTCCTGGCTGCTGGAGGCAGATGATGGGAGCAGAGCTATGAAGCAGGGTCTGCAGATTGGAGGCTTCCCAGCAGGCTGGCAGCACAGCCAGGTTTGAGCCCAACCAAAGGAACACATTAAGTCACACAACGTTCTGCACAGCCATCCAGACAGGATCTCACCCAACTTCCCTCAAACGGTGCAATCCCCATGGAGTCACAGCCAGGGCTCCCACTTTGGGTCCATCTTTGGTAGCAAGAAAGGCCATTTTTCATTAAGGGATCTGTATATCTAGTATGAAGTCAAGGGATAAAGGGCTTTAATGGCTTTAACCTGCCAGAGAGGAGATTGAGATAGGATCTTAAGCAGAAGTCCTTCCCTGTGAGGGTGCTGAGGCGCTGGCACAGGTTGCCCAGAGAAGCTGTGGCTGCCCCATCCCTGGCAGTGTTCAGGGGACCTTAAAGCTCAGCCAGGTCCAACCCCCTGCCACGGGCAGGGACACCTTTCACCAGACCAGGTTGCTCCAAGCCCCGTCCAACCTGGCCTCAACCAAGCAGCTCACTGGGACACAGGCTGCAGGCTCAGTGCCCCAGTCCTGTGCCTGCTGGGGCTCTGCCCTGTGCCATGTCCCCCCCTGCACAAGCCCTGGTGACAGCTCTGCTCTTCACAGCCTCCCCACGCAGCACAAACACCTCATCTACAACACATCTGATTCCCTGATCTGACAGCGGCAAGATTCCAGCCAAGCAGCTGGGTGCTGGGAAGCTGCCAGTGCTTCCAGTGCCTCATCTCACACCTCGGCTGGGCAACCCACCTGCAAGGCCACATCCAGTGCTCCTGGTGCAGCCCGGTGACCCGCAGAACACCCCAAAGGCGGGGAAGCCAGGCACAGGCTGCTCCCTTCTGCTTTTTCCACTATCATTTCTCTTCTCTTCCAAGCAGACACACTGAGGCTTCCTGCTTTTCTACCTACACAGATAAAAGATATTTATTCTGCTCATCCCTTCCAAAGGGACTTGAAAAGGGAGGATTTACGGTCAAGCGATGGCTTCCAGCTCCCTTTGGAAGCAGGGCTGCAACATGTGGGGAGATGGCGCACAAGCAGCTCCCTGCCACCAGCTGCCTCCCAGGCAACTCTTGCCCAAAACACGTGCTCCTGGAGCCATCCTAGCCCTTTGGGTGCTTCTTGGTGTGGGGGTGAATGTGACAGTGTCTGCAGAGGGGTTCTCTGTGCAGGCAGGGTTTATTTTACAGCAATCTCCACTGTAAAAGCAAGGAAAGACCATTTGAGAGCTTACCCGCAGCCTCGCTGGTGGCATGGCCAGCAGAAACCATGCCCAGGAGACAGCACTCCATTTCCACTTCCCTGTGCTCCACGTCAGAAAGCAAAGACAAACACCACCAGAAACAAAGGGTGACTTTTCTGCTCAATTTATTCTCTCCCTCCCCGAAAAAGCCATATGGTGCTTTGTGTATAGGGAGAGTTGCCATGGAGAGCTTGCCTGCACATCTCCCAGAACAATAGGCTGCATTAAGCTTTCAAATTCCTGTCCAAAAGAGAAGTAAAAAGAAATTAAGTGACCTTTGCTGCTCCACTGGCACTCCCTGTGAGGACAGCACCCTCCTGCAGGTGCAGGAGGAGGCACATGGTGAGAGCCGAGGGCTCTGCACGCTGTTCTCCCACCCTGCGCCACTAAGCACAGGAGGATGGCCATGGGCCACCAGCAGCACCACACGGCCCTGCGCCAGCAGCATGTGGTGAGCTCAGATTCCCTCTGCTCTCCCCCTTGGATCTCGAAGCCAAATCCCAGCTGACACCTTCCTCTTTTTCACATGTCCTTCTCCACTCTGCTCACACCACAGAGTGCGACTTCCACTCTTACACACGTCCCTGAGTTCACTTGACCTCTTTCCTTTATAGAATCCCAGACTAGTTTGTCTTGGAGAGACCTTAAAGCTCATCCAGTTCCAACCCCCTGCCATGGGCAGGGACACTTTCCACTAGACCACGTTGCTCCAAGCCAGCCCCTGTGTCCAACCTGGCCTTGAACACTGCCAGGGATGGGGCAGCCACAGCTTCTCTGGGCAACCTGTGCCAGCACCTCACCACCCTCACAGGGAAGAATTTCTTCCTCAGATCTCATCTCCATCTCCCCTCTGGCAGGTTAAAGCCATTCCCCCTTGTCCTGTCCCTACAGGCCCTTCTCCAAAGCCCCTCTCCAGGTTTCTTGTAGCCCCTCTCGGCCCCAGTTTCTCCTCTTTGACAGTCCATGTGCTCAGCACACCCCAAGTTACCTCTTCCCAACACTGCTCAAAATCAGAGCTTTTGCCAAGAGATGTGGACATCATCAGGGACCGACTGCCTCTTGTCCTCTCACCTGAGTGTCCCTGACCGGCTTGATGATCCCAGGACTGGGAAGGCTGCCCTATGAGGAAAGGGTGAGAGCTGGGTTTGTTCAGCCTAGAAAAAAGAAGACTCAAGGGAAACCTTACTGCCATGTCCCAGCATTAAAAGTGTGGCTACAGAGAAGATGGAGACTCCATTTGTAATAACTTCCCCAGGGAAGCGGTAGATTCCCCAACATTGGACACTGTTAGTATTCAGCTAGACAGGGTGCTGGGACATCTAGTCTAGGTCATGCTTTGCCTAGAAAGGTTGTACCAGATGACCCCTGAGGTCCTTTCCAACCTCACATCCTATGGTTCTTCCTGTGGTTTCCACTCTATCTAGCACTCCCACTGCTAGTCCCATTACATCCATGCACAGCCAAAAATCTCAAAGCTAAAAGTCAGGTTTAAACAGACACTCCAGGGAACCTTTCTGCCCCACAGTCTTCCTGCAAAAAGGCTATAAGCAATATGCTAGGTCTTTTGCCCAAATTAATTGCACTAATTTCACTGGAATAGGTGGGCAGGCATCTGTATAAAATAAAGCTTTAGTTGAACTACCGTGGCAGATGTGTTCTATCAGGGTAATGTGGCTGAGGTAAAAGTAATTGTAACCAGTAAGACCAGGCACATGGTCTTACAATTACATCATCCAGTGAGGGTAAGGTGAATTCAGAAGGTAAAAGAAATATGAAAAAAGCAAATCAAGTCTACTATGAAGCACATGCAGCATCCTTCTGATACCTTTTCCCATCCCTGCCTTGAAGCCTCCCGTTGCCCAGCACGTGTTCATTCAAACCCCACTGAGATCACCACCTCCTGAGCCCATTGCACTGACCACACCAGTCACTTGGGAGATGGAGATCTGCTGTCACACAAATGTTGCCATGAGCCCAGCTTTGATCAATCAACCTTTCTCACACACATTTGGTCTTCTGTGTTCCCCAGTGCTGCCCTGCCTCTTGCTGGCTTACGGCAATGCCCTAAACCCTGCATCTCCCTCCATTCTTAATATCACAGACTGGTTTGGGTTGGAAAGGACGTTAAAGCTCATCCAGTTCCAATCCCCTGCCACAGGCAGGGACACCTTCCACTAGAGCAGGTTACTTCAAGCCCCATTAACCTTGCCTCATTCCTCCCAGCATTTAAAATCATTATCCAAACACTACTCTGTAAAGCTTCTGACAAGGACCATCTCTGCCCGAACACATCTGCATGCTGATGGAGCATTCACTCTTACAAGCATCTGCAAGCCAAGGGCAACCTCTGTCCTGTGTCTCTTGAGCCTCTAGAGCCACAGGGCATCTCCGTGGAGCAGTGCTGCCAACAACAGACACACAAACAGCTCCAGAGAGGTCTCTCCTAAATGTACAGCATACACACAGCTAAAGAACAGGGCAGGACAGGTCCTGGGCTCCTTGTGGGGCTGAACACGTGCTGAGCTCTTGCAGCAGCCAGAAATACCCCCTTCATGTCTCACTGTGCTTCCAAAGGGCTCGTCAGTGCAACGGTAACCTGGGCTTTTCAAGAAATGGACCGAGTGCAGAGTGACAGGAACAGAAGTCCCGGGGTACAGAAAGCTCCTGAAATAGATTCTAAAAACTGCTTTCAGAAGACAGGATTTCAGTGAAAAGGCACCTTGAGTGAAGAGCTGTGGGTACAGTAGTGACACAGAGGTCAGAAACAGAGCCAGTTTTATCGGCTTCATAAATGAATGACCTAGAAAAACAGAGCCTTTCAGAAGTATTTAAGTCATCTGCCAACACACACTGTACATACCACTGCAAGCCACAGAGCCACAAACTCAGAGTGAATTGAACAGTATGGATTATGTGCAGCTAACAGACCTGATTTATTCAACACAGGGTAAGTCTGGGAACCTGCAGGAATGGAACAAAACAGACCCCCCAAAAAAGCAAGAGGCAAAACAAAGTAATGGTTGGCTTAAGAGGGGACAACTGATACACATGCTGCTTGAAAAAAAGGTGGCTAAAAGGACACAAAACTGAGTATTAAAAGGGTACAGGCATTTAGGAGGATCTTGCATCCAGAGCAAAGAGACAGAGAGGAAGCCACTCCCCAGTACTTCCAGCGGCAGCTCAGGGTCTGGTGCTTCCACTGAAGCTCAACACTGCTATTAGTCTGTGCAGGCTCAAGCTAAGACCACCCCAACCATCCACCCTTTTGCTTTCCATACATGACCCAGGAGCACATCTATCATCTGATGCTCACATATGAAGCAGTAGCACTGCTCAGAGCTGGAAAGTGCAGCTTTCTGTAGATTAACCTACTGACTCTCCCAGAGATGGGACAAAGGGTCAGCAGCACTTACTGAAGACTAACATTTAACAACCAAAAACTACACAATGGAATAAAGGAGTGGCAAGCTCAGGCTCCAGGGAGGCAGCATCAGAATTAAGGTTGCTTACACAACCCTCATCCGAGCTCCTCTCAGCTAATGAGCTTTAGCTGTCCTTCGCTTCCTGAATATCACTGCTCACGGATTGGCGCTTATCACATATTCCTTCTGATCCTCTTCACACAGTGCAGGCCCTCAAGCTTAGTTTAAACACACGATCTAAAGACATAAGAAAAAGAATTAACTTCATGGCATCCAAGTGCTTTGGAAGCATAAATACAGCTACCTTGACTTCATCTTGGAGCCCAGGTGAGCACTGCTGCCTCCGCTGCAGTGACAGACCAGAGGCAGGAAGCCACCACTAACACACATGGGATTTGGTACCGAGTTTAACACATGGCTCCTCATTTTTGATTCTCAGTGTGTGCTAGCCATCAAGACCAAATCGCTCCAGACTTGTGTCAGCCTAGAACAAAGGCTCAGTGCTGGAGAGGTGGAAAACGAGGAGCAGGCCTGTGGCCACCAGCAAGTGGTTCAGAGCCACTTCATGATGCACCATCAGAAGAGGCCAAGAGATTAAGCGTCTAAAATAGCAAAAGGTGCTTTGGCGAGGAGTCGGGCTGAGGAAACTGGGGCTGTTCTGCCTGGAGAAGAGAAGCTGCGTGGAGACCTCATAGCAGCCTTCAGGGATCTGAAGGGGGCCTATAAAGATGCTGGGGAGGGACTCTTCATTAGGGACTGCAGCGATAGGACAAGGGGTGATGGGTTTAAACTGAAACAGGGGAGATAGATTGAGATGAGATCTTAGGCAGAAGCTGTTACCTGCGAGGGTGCTGAGGTGCTGGCACAGGTTGCCCAGAGAAGCTGTGGCTGCCCCATCCCTGGCAGTGTTCAAGGCCAGGTTGGACACAGGGGCTTGGAGCAACCTGCTCTAGTGGAAGGTGTCCCTGCCCGTGGCAGGGGTTGGAACTGGATGAGCTTTAAGGTGCCTTCTTCTAACCCAAACCACTCTGGGATTCTATGATAGGAGAAGGCGAGTCATACCTCGGCACAGCTCTGCTCCTCAAGTCATAAGAGCAGCACGGAGTGAAGCCACCCTGTTGTGCGCACATTGAGCTGCAAGAGGTGACAGGACTCCTTCATCACCACTCTGCCAAGCTCTGATCAGCGAGGTCAGCACTAGGCACCTTGTTAGCATGAGGTTTTCCTTTTGGAAGGAGAAATAAGCTGCCCAGTGGCTAGACAGATGTACAGGAGCAGCCTGACTGTATGCACTTGGGAAAGATGATCAGAGGTATCCAAGGGACACAGGCACCAAGCCAGGAGAGGACCCTGCTTGGTACAGGCAGAACACAATTCAGATGAAGTCAGCCATGGTCAGTCACAACGAGGTTTCTCTTGACACAGGGGATGCCCTCCAGAGCCAGCAGAGCCCAACCCAGCAGTTCTGCAACTAGGACCAATATCCCACCAAAGCCACAGCACAGGAATCCTCTCCTGTCTAAGAGCGAAACCAGGAAACACTCAGAAGAAACAACCCTTTGCCACATCCATCTGTCAAGGCGTCACAAGGGTACACTCACTGCACAGTCACAAGCCTCCAGGCTTGACAGAGCAAGCAGGGCTTTTGGAAGAACAAAAGCCCTAAGTGAGTAATTATCCCTTCATTAATAACACCAGATAGACTGGATTCCTAATGAGAAATAGTCTGATAGCTCTGGCTTGCCTGCTGGTGTAGAGGCAAGACAATGGACTACTTACTTAATGGCTTTGAAATGAAAGGGGAGACTTAGATCTGATATCAGGAAGAAGTTCTTCCCTGTGAGGGTGCTGAGGTGCTGGCACAGGGTGCCCAGAGAAGCTGTGGCTGCCCCATCCCTGGCAGTGTTCAAGGCCAGGTTGGACACAGGGGCTTGGAGCAACCTGCTCTAGTGGAAGGTGTCCCTGCCCGTGGCAGGGGGTTGGAACTGGATGAGCTTTAAGGTCTCTTCCAACTCTAACCAGTCTGGGATTATAGGTTACTTTCCTTTACCTAAGCTCGGGAAGCCAACTCTACCTATCTCTGGCCAGACATTTCTGGTGAGGACGAAGGGAACATTCCTCAGTTCCCGGGTTGAACTGAGCATTAACAGTGCCGCACTTTGGAGCCAACATCCCAACCTAGAAATCAAAACAGGCAGGACCAAAACCTCCTCCCACACCCACACAAACCACAAGCAAGCCCCATCTCCCAGAAGCATTGACAGCAACAGATGTGGAACAAACCAGCACACTCCCAACACAGAAAACAAAACATGATGGAGAAACACCGAGGGCGGCAGATGGATGAGAAATGTCTATTTTCTAACAGAAGTTGCCTTTGTTTTCTTTTTAGTCATCATCTCTGTAGATGAGTGCACTAAGAATCGCTCCAAATCTCTAATAAAACATTCCTCTCTATTTTTATATTGACCATATTCCCAAGAAAACAAGTAACTGCTGCAATGTTTTTTCTTCTCCTTTGCCACAGAAATTAGTGTTCTTTCAGGCATCAAACCTGGGCATTTCATTTGAAATTTAAACTCACCTCAGTTGCCTTTATCAGGGTTGACTGTGGCCTGAGGGTCTACGCAGTCACGATGAGACTCCTTTACTTCATCAGGACATACCGAACCCCCTGCACTCTGTGATTTGCAAGAGATCTGGCTGCACAGTAATGCATTCCCCTCACAAGGAATTGTGTGCAAAAAGTGATGCTTTGGGCATTCAATCAGGGTCAGCTGCATGCTGCAGCAAACAAGTCAGCTTTGCAGTGCTACGAACTAGATTCCCCTCAGACTGCACATGTATTCTGGACCTGCAGCCTGTTAACACTCCATGACAGTGACTGGACATGGCGAGATTCCTCTGGCATATGCTTCAAAATATTCCTAGAGAAAAGATTTTCAAAATGGGAGAGCTGCTCGTGCCAATCTCCCGTCCGTCAGGATCCTGAGGGCTGTAAAGCCTTAGCAGCAGTTTTACGGCAGCACATTTGAGTGATTCCCACATCCTCATCCCAGAGCTGTGAGGAGGCCTGCGGACACAGCTCGCCAACACTCCTGCATCTCTCCCGAAAGTAGGTCAATGCAGCATGTCATCTGCCAGGCTGGTTTTGGGAAGACGTGCTCCCTGCTCAGCTATGGCGCACACGGAGCAGCCCGCCTCGGCCCCGGTGTAACCCCTCACCCAGCTGCCAAGTGACAACAGTGAATAAACCCCATTGTTTATGTGAATTAAAAGAGAAATGCAAACCAAAAAACAGCCATGGGGAGCCAGAAGTTCTCCCCCTTCAGCATCTGAGTCCTTTCCCTAGCATATTGGGCCAACAAGAAAGCTGGAGAGGGGCTCTGGACAAGGGCCTGTAGGGACAGGCCAAGGGGGAATGGCTTTAACCTGACACAGGGGAGACTGAGATGAGCTCTTAGGAAGAAGTTCTTCCCTGTGAGGGTGCTGAAGTGCTGGCACAGGGTGCCCAGAGAAGCTGTGGCTGCCCCATTCCTGGCAGTGTTCAAGGCCAGGTTGGACACAGGGACTTGGAGCAACCTGCTCTAGTGGAAGGTGTCCCTGCCCGTGGCAGGGGGTTGGGACTGGATGAGCTTTAAGGTCCCTTCAACCTAAACCAGTCTGGGATTCTGTGATTATAGCAGAAACAGTGACTCAGAAGAGCTTGAGGGTGATATGAGCTGCGCAGCTCTGCTCCCTGCTGCTCCAGAGCTCAGCAGCAGGACAGGTTTCACAGTCGAGGAGCATCTCCTCACTCCCCACTGCCCCAGCCCCTGCTCCTGCTTTGCAGGGGAACAGGCAGTTCCCCCACTCATCCAAATCTCCCTGCATAGGCTACTGCAGGCAAAGTCTGCAGCCAGCATTAGCCTTGCTGAATCCCAGCAGCTATGTGGCTGGAGATAGTTTTGTGGGAGGTGTTTTTGTTCCCAATTTTCTTTAAGAAATAAATATCTTTCCTCCCAGCTGAGCCAGTTTGGAGTTATCTTTTCCAGTGTGAAAGTATTCCAAACCAGAGGAACATGCACTGACCTCCTGCCTCTCCACTGCTCACAGAGGTAGCAGAGCTGCTCCCAGCCCTGCACTGGCTGTGGGTGAGCTGAGGAGCATCCTCCTCACGCAGCCCATAGGTCACTCAGTGGCAGCAGTGCAGGAACACAAGCAGCTATTAGAAAGCATGGAGAACAAAGCTACATTTCTCAAAGTAAGCGCCCGAGCAGTATGCCTGTCCTCTTGTTTCAAGAGGTATGGTAACAATGGATTTAGCAACAATCATTGGAGGAGGCATCCCCTTTGAGGCTGGGCTGGGAACCACACACACTGTGCAGTATCCTGGGGCTCCTGGGAGCACTAGACCAACTTTTCTTCTCCAAAGATGACCTGGTGTGACACGGGCTGGAGGAAGAGAGCAAACACCCCAGTGCCACCTCCCCTGAGGCTCCCTCCTGTGTGCTCCCTTACACGGAACAGAGATGAGAGTGGGGCTGGACTCATACCTGCTCAGTTCTTCATCTGCTTGTGCTTCACGCAGAGGACCTCCATCCCACACTTATTCCTCCCTGGGCACTATCCTTCCACAGCACAGTGCCTCTGTGCCTCAGATACACCTGCCCCTCTCCTGTTAGGGATCGATGGAGAGAGCCCTCAGACCATTCTGACCACAGGGCACCTCCAAAGCAGCTTGCCTCCATCACAGGCTAGCACTTACACTCCTAACTCCCCATCCCCTGAGAGCAGCAAGAGTTAATAGACTCAACAGACAACCCTCACACATCTTCAAGGGCAGGCCCAGTGGTTTCCAACACAAGTGTTGAAGTATCACTACTTCAGGAAAAAAACCCCAAGTTCAGTATTCCAAGGAAGACTGCTTCTGTCCCTTTCAGAAGGGGTCACAGATGACAAGCACGTAGACTCCAAACTTAATAAGCACAGTAATGGTGCTACAAGCATCCCTCTGCACTAGAGGGATGAGGAGAGCTCTGACTGACACAGAGCAGGTCTGATTATTTTTTTCCTGAAGTATACATATAAATTTTAAAACCACATTTAAATCTTCACTCCTTTCAGGGGCAGAATTAACACTCATCTTCATAAACTCCTTATCCCAACAAGCAGTATCTATAGTACATACATATATATATGCCAGAGCAGAGCAAGATGCAATGCAAACAAATGCAGAAGACATAATCAGAGCAATTTTGATTTCATTCTTGCTCCTGAATCAATCTTGATTCCCCATTCATGGCAGCCCTTGTTCTCTGAACGACAGCTGTACACAAAGAGGCATCTGTCCTACCTTCAGCCATCAAACGAGCTGTGTCCCTAATCGGCGACGGTGGAGCCAGGCTTAGGAACAGGCAGGATCAGTGGGAAAGTCCTCACTGCAGCACTGCTGCACGAATGAAGAGATCAGCAGATCTGATGAGAACGTAGGAAGTGCTCACACCGGTGCCAGATCCTCACCGAGTTTAGTCAAACGTGCACATGAGCTCTCCTTCCATCTGCTGAGCTTCAGTGAGACTTGCCTTTTAAAAATCAAATGCCTTGAATATTAAGTTGGGCCTGGGTACCCCCCACTGAGAAAGCACCCTTAGATGTCAGCAGCAGCCTGTTGCAAATCCTACCATATTTCGAGCATCAGTCTGGAAGAGACACCACTGAAGATGCACACAAACACAGCCTCGGAAATAATTACTGGATTGGGAGTCAGGGAACATAAGCTTTGGCTTCTGGAATTATCCCTGTGCAAGAAAAGCTTTCGTTTTGCGTAGCAAAAGCCATCTGCAATGCAGATCCTACAGAGGAGGGAGAAAAACAAACCTACACAGAAACCAAACAGTGGTTTATGTTACCAGATACCCAACACGCTCTGCACCTTCAAACGCTCCGCAGAGCCAGAGCAGATCCGTGTCACCAGGGCAGCAGCCAGCCTGGCTCTGCAGAAATCAACTCAGAGCCACCACACGCTACCTAGAGACTCATATGAGTGGTTCATGGCACCCAGAGCTGTGATCTCAGAGATGTCATTAAGCACTATCAGATCCAGAGGCGTCTTCAGGACGTGGGATCAGGAAGCTGGCAGCGCAGCAGGGAGCAGGGAACATTGCTGCTCCCCTTGCAGCAAGGCTGCAGAGCATGACCTGCATGTGGGGTGAGCAGTGCAGGGATAATTACTCACACCTAGGTTTGAGAACTGATGTGCAGTTCCCTCTTTTGGCTGTAAGCTTTTCAGATGTAATGCTCACAGCCTTTATCCAGGGGCAGGGATGGACTCAACTGAGAGCAGCCCTGTGGAGAAGGACTTGGGGGTGTTGGTCGATGAGCAGCTCCCCATGACCTGGCTTCAGTGAGCGCTGGAGGCCAGAACCCCCCGTGTGCTGGGCTGCATCCCCAGAGCGTGAGCAGCAGGTCGAGGGAGGGGATTCTCCCCCTCTGCTGTGCTCTGGGGAGACCCCCCCCTGCAGCCCTGATCCAGCTCTGGGGCAACAACACAACAGGGATGTGGAGCTGTTGGAGTGAGTCCAGAGGAGGCCACGGAGATGCTGCGAGGGCTGGAGCAGCTCTGCTCTGGAGCCAGGCTGAGAGAGCTGGGCTGGTTCAGCCTGGAGAAGAGAAGGCTCCTTAAGGGGACACCTTAGAGCAGCTTCCAGTGCCTAAAGGGGCTACAGGAAACCTGGAGAGGGGCTTTGGACAAGGGGCTGTAGGGACAGGCCAAGGGGGAATGGCTTTAACCTGACACAGGGGAGACTGAGATGAGCTCTTAGGAAGAAGTTCTTCCCTGTGACGGTGCTGAGGTGCTGGCACAGGGTGCCCAGGGAAGCTGTGGCTGCCCCATCCCTGGCAGTGTTCAAGGCCAGGGTGGACACAGGGGCCTGGAGCAAACTGGTCTAGTGAAAGGTGTCCCTGTCCATGGCAGGGGGTTGGAACTGGCTGAGCTTTAAGGTCCCTTCAATCCAAACCTGTCTGGGATTCTGTGAACTTCCCAGATTAGCATTCAGCTCCCAGGAGCACACCAACCACTTCTGCACATGAAACGCCAACTGAGGAAACTGTAGCCCCTGTTCGAAGGATACACCCATTGAAATCCTTCCCTGGCTGCTCTTGGGAACCAAGGGATGCAGCCCCACAGAGACTCCAACCAACTCAAGCTCACACTGCTGCCAGCTCCTGAGCACCAGCCAGCCCTTTCTGTGGTGTTCAACACCCTGCCCTGCCTTGCTCCGTGCTTTTCCCTTCAGCCTGTCGTTTGGAAACCTCTCAAATGCCTCATGTGTTCAGCACAGTGTTAACTCCAGACCCAGCTCCCCCCAAGGCTGGCACTCCCAGGGCTCTCCCCGATCCGGCCACCCCACTGGCTCCTGCATTCCCTGCAAACAGGAACTCTGTGATAGCTTCCAGGTTTGGGTGTTGGCTCTGGAGCTGGATTTTCCATCTTCCCCAATCCAAAGAGCTTTTAGTTGAAGCATTTGAAAAAAAAGATTTGACTATTTCCATCCGCAGGCCCTGCCCGGAGCTCATGACCACATCTATTTCTCAGCGGATGCACTGTCTGCTCTCGATGCACAGGGGCCCCTTTGTTCAGGGATCAGAAGCCAACACAGGAGGCATGGACGAGGCCAGGAGCTCCAGGAATGCACCTTCCTCTGCCTGCACAGTGGCTATTTGAACTGACCCCAACAGCGACCCTCCACGTGCAGGGGGCACCTCCACAGAGCCCATTCCCAGTGGGCTTTTCTTGGGATGACGAATGTTACAGATGTTTCAGCTCAGGGCATGTGCACGAATCACACAACTTGTTCATTGCTGCTTTTGAGTACAAGGAGAAGCACTGGTCTGCTAAAGAGGAGACATGAAATATGTCCTGCTGGATGCTTCCATAGAAAAATCAGGTGTCTGAAGCTGAAAAGGTTTCTAAATACCCTGTTGGAGAAAGGAACCTGCTGTGAGCACAACCCTTGTTTGTTGTATCCAGCTGTGGCTGATGCTACCCATACCTGGTGTCACCAACTCACCCCCCTCCAGCAGTTCCTGCATCCACCATGTAGCAGACTAGAGCTGCTCTTTGGCCTTTGGCTTCAAATCACAGACACCATCTCACTCCCTCATGTGCCAAGGTCAGCTCTCTGCCACACAAATAGAGACCTTACTCCTGGTCTGAGCTTTCCTAGGGGCTTGCCTACAGTCCCTCATACCTGTTTCTCTCATACATCCCCCATGAGCTGTAGCTTCTAAGCATGATGAACGCAGCAGTCATGCTGGCTCCCTTCCCATTTCTTTTCCCCACCAGACTAGAGGATGTCCCATTGGATCTCCCTGATGGTGCACCAGGTTTTCTTCTGGCTGTGGATTCCCCAGGCATTACACACCTTATCTGGCTTCTTTCAGCATGCTCTGTAACATACCAGGCTCCTTCAAATGAGTATCATTAGTGCCATCGCTACATTATCAGCTTCTCCAGTTTTACAACACAAAGCCATAAAAGTCCACTTATCAGAGTTATTTATCATCCCTGACTTGCTGCCAATGTTTGTCCCACTTTGCTTTGCTATTTACAAGCTGGAGGACTGGACAGTCATCCAGTCACCATTCACACAAACTTTAAAAGCTCCATAGTAAAGGGGAGGACAAGGGTGTCCCAGCAGCCCAGGAGCAGGAAAGGCTGGGACACAACAGGTTGTAAGGAGCTGAGACCTCTCTGGGGACAACTTCCCCCCCTGCAGTCCTGTGTCCAGCTCTGGGGCAACAACATAAGAGGGACGTGGAGCTGTTGGAGCGAGTCCAGAGGAGACCACAGAGAGTCTGCGAGGGCTGGAGCAGCTCTGCTCTGGAGACAGGCTGAGAGAGCTGGGCTGGTTCAGCCTGGAGAAGAGAAGGCTCCTTAAGGGGTCTCCTTAGAGCAGCTTCCAGTGCCTGAAGGGGCTACAAGAAACCTGGAGAGGGGCTTTGGACAAGGGCCTGTAGGGACAGGACAAGAGGGAATGGCTTTAACCTTACAGACGGGAGATTGAGATGCCTCCCCATGCCCAGGCGTCCCCTGTGGTCCCCATACCAGCCTGCTTGGGCCTGAGAACTAAGTCCAACTGCCCAAAAGCCATGGGCTCACCATCTCCCACAGCAGGGAGGCCTCTCTAGAGCACCCTAATGGCAATCGAATATACATAGTCACCACTGATATGTGTATGATGACCACATTTTCCTATTGAGTCTTCTCTTTGGGAAAGATAGAAGATAAAGCAGCAACAAGTGGCTAAAGACTCTCATTAAAGTCTCAAATCCAGCTTCTGTAGCATACAAGTCACTTTGTTCTTCCCCTCCCATGGTCAACATTACCTGGCCAGACAAAGACTACAAAGAGATGACAACTGTTTCATGGCAGTGGAGAGGTGGCATTGTGGCTTTCAGTGGTAAAATGAGTGGTTAAATGGTGCTTTGCTCTGCACTGAGGTTCGGGAGTCCTAGATCAATGCATGCTCCTCAGCCCGTGAGAGCACACCTCAAACAGTGGCACAGGAATAAGACTGAGGAGCTCTGTGTCTTCCCTGGACATACAGGCCAACTGAACACAAAAGCAGTTGTAAGCAAAGCAGCAGACTGTGCAAGTTTTGTAACTGCACCTTCAGTTGGCCAAGCTAGCCCAGGATGGCTCAAGTAAAATCACAGCTACTACTATCCCATGGAGAGTCTCCAAGAGCAGGAGGAGAGGGAAAGAAAAGTGGAGCATCTTCAGAAATAAACCCTTACCTACATTAACACAGACTCTGCAAGGCACAAGCTTACACCAGGTCCCACATCAGTGACTGACCAAAGAACAGCAGAATACCAAGAAATACAAGAGAACTATCTCCGGCCAAAAATAGGCCCAGCTAATTAACAAAACCTTGTTAAAAGGGACACCCAGCAGCAAGCATGACCTTTCTTTGCAAAGGGATGGTCAATATTTACTGTCTCAACAGCAGCAGCAAATCCTCAAGATCACTTCAACATCAGCAACTGCTCAGCTGGTGATACTCAAAAAAACCTCTTTGTGCCCTACCCTGGGTTTCTTTTATAACGTTTTAATGCTGTGCAGTGTTAGAGAGCTCTGCCTTCCTTAACCACTGTAATAAATACATATCAATCTCTTTCAAGTTTAATAAATAGAGAGCCTAAAAGCTTTGTCTGGATCTGCTTTTTTCCATTCAATTAATACAACACAATACCAGAGCAATCAATTATTGAAGAGAAACACAAGCCAGAGCTTTCACAAACACGCTACTCCAGTAGCAATTTATTACAAATTAATAGCATGATGCAATTCCTCCTGCATCAGGAGAGCTGGGAATCAGCTGCACTGTCAGGCTACACCAGCCACAAAGACTGTGATCTGCCATTCACTCCCATGAATGAGTGCCAACACTGAGCACAAATAAGCTGGAGGTTGGAGCGGGGATCAGAAGGAGGGATGGACAACTGGCAGACAAACTGGAGTCACTTCTACTTTGAGAGTTTTCTGCCCATGAAGCAACATGGTTTGTAAAGGAATAATCAGTCTTTGCACGTCTTTCTTTGTATCAGAACTCAAAAGCATGCTCAGTGTGCAGGGCTAGCTACACGGTGCATGTTCATCACTGCACAAAAGCGAAGCTAAGTTGAAAATAAGCATTGTTATGAGCAGAATTTATCAATATGCCAATATGCAAGTATGATAATTCATAATTGCACATTTAAAATGACATCTGCTCAGCAGGAGGCTTCCAATGTTTTGCACACCCTGCCCTTAACAACACACTTGCCCCAAAATGACCTTCTAACACTCTCATTAGAGATGAATCCCACAATGAAAAAAACATCTTTGCTTCAGCAAAGCAGTTCAAATGCCAACCAGCCAGAAAGATACTTCACATTTCACCAAACTATTGCTCTGGAAGTACTCACAACAATCACATCAAGAGCTACATGGGGATTGTCACAGTTCTATTTAAAGACGTCCTCCCAGTCAGTGAGTTCAAAGCTCTTGCTTAATGTGCTTCTTGCTAGAAATCATCTGAGCACACTGATCCTTCAAATAGATGGAGTGAAGGCAAATGCATCAGTTCTTAGCACTGGGAAGATGTTACACTGCAGCAGACATCTCCAGCAGGTGCCGGCCAAGCAAGAAACCACCACCCCCCCCGCCCCCCAAAAACCACAGGGGAGAGCAGACACCAAACTATAATGGATCTTCCCTTAATGGCTTTTCCTGTTTCCAATATATATTTAAGAAGGAACTTCCCTGATAAACAGGAAAACACACCACCACCTCTGTTTTCAACTCTATTAGCAAACACACCCAACATCTGCCCCTGCCCCTCTGTCCAAGCAGAGGAGTGAGTGCCAGGACACCAAACCCAGCTTGTTTTCACCAAGCAACCTCTTAGCTCCGTTACCCCATGGTGTGAAATGTGATGCCCTCCTGCCCTCATCCACAGCACAGCAGCAAACTCACCTCCATTTTTGATCGCTCGGATCCCCCGATGGAAATCTTCGAAGCTGATGACTCCAAGTCCGCTTGGATCAAGGTACTTTGTTAGGTCCTTTACCTGCAACCACAAAAGCAGCATTACCCATACAGCCCTTTGGGGAAACAGCATCTTCCGTCACAGGAACACCTTGTAACCCATTTTTCCTCTGCGAAGGAAAAAGATTTGAGACTGAATTTCTTAAGCTGACACCAAACTGCGGCCATTCCTGCAGGGAACATCAGTAATCACTACACAGGGTTAATCAGTACTTGGCTGGAGCTGAAACTATTGCTTCATCTTGAAACATAGGTTAGGGCACTATTTCTTGCAATGTGGTCCTGCTCTGCCAGGGATTTGTTTATCTTTATGGTTTTTAAGAGGCCCTATCTTAATTGGGAAAACTCAGTAAAAGGCTACCCAGTAGGAGGGCCCAGTTAAGAGGATTCAGTGATAATGAACTGCTCCACGTTACAAATTCAGGCCATCTAATTGAAACGTTTTCACAATTAGACAATGCCCAAGGGGGAAGGAATCACGTCAGCAGGATTAGGATGCAGTGCTGAAGCAGGCACACTCATGGAGCAATGGCTGCTCACAAGACCTGGACCTGGCAAGGATGATCTGGGCTCTTCAAATGGAACAAGCTATAGTTTGAGGGCAAACCCATGGTCATTCCTCCTGGCCCAAAGTCTTCAAACAAGTGTATTCGGTTCTTTCCTTCAGAAAACCCTTTACACTGCTGATGCTTCTCACACTGAGACAATCAGACATTTTTCCCTGCTTTTAAAAAATACAACTTTCATTTTAAGAGGTGTTAAGGCACATTTGTCTATTTGACAGCCACATCCTTCAGCTGAGAAACAAACCCAGGAGGGAGCAAGAGGTGAAAGAAGGAATTGCACAATTAGCTCTGTACTCCAAAGCTGCCCACACCCTGCCCAACACATGGACCGCTCCTGCTCCTCCGGAGCTGAGGCGCAGGAGGAAGTCTGCAGGCAATCTGCAGGGAGAGATTTGTTCAGCTCTCATGAGCACAACCTTTTGTTGCCATTTGCCTCACTCGGGTGATCTCTTGATTTTGGTTTGTTCTTGGGGGAAAACACTGGTGAACCACCAAACTTCTCCTTCCAGGGAAGGAAATCTCACATCCAAAAGGGACTTAACATCGGAGGGCATGGAGGACAACCAAGCCCAGGTGTGGGGCTGGGAGCTGCCTGACTCATTACGCATCAGGAGCAGGGTTGGTTTGCTTTCTGTTTGGGTTTATTTTCCTAAACCCAGGTGTGTGTTTATACGGGAAGTCACATTTGCAGCATGCTCAGAGCTGTTCATCTGTACACCCATGGGGTTTCCAGCACATCAGGGGAAGGCAGGAGGTATCTCTGCTTCAGACACCCCACCTCCCTGCAGCAGTGGAGCTGAGACCATAAAACCTCAACTGTGCTTCCACAGGGTTGCCATGAGAGAGCCCCCCAAGCTCTACCACAGCACAGGCTCACCCACTTGCCAGCTTACTCCATCATGAACAGGAAGAAAACAACACACAAGCAGCTTTTCCACTTTTCTGGAGTACTTTTTTGGTAGACAGATAAAAAAACCTGCTG